>NC_092691.1:1860244-2160244 GCF_964275005.1 Diadema setosum | reverse complement strand
GGAGGGGGTGGTACTGGGGGACAAGGGGCACACCAGGGCCACTCTCCGTCCTCACTAGCCTCCACCTCAGCAGGGAGGAGCCCCGCCCATCAAAACATTTTAGGTGAGAATCTCTCCATCTTTCTGTCTGTCTGTATGTCTGTCTCTTTCCATCTCTCTCTTCATATCTCTCCCTCTGTCTCTGCTTTTTAACACCATCTCTTTCTATTTCTATCTTTCTCAGTCTCTATATCTCTTTCTATTTCTATCTTTCTCTGTCTCTAATCTCTTTCTGTTTCTATCTTTCTCTGTCTCAATATCTCTTTCTATTTCTATCTTTCTCTGTCTCTAATCTCTTTCTGTTTCTATATCTCTTTTCATATCTCTCTTTCCCCATATCTCATCTCTTTCTCTCCATCTCCCTCTCTCTCCCCATATATCTCTATCTGTCTGTATTTTTCTCTGTCTCTCTTTCCTTATCTATGTCTCCATCTCTTTCCACCTATTTCTCTGTCTCTCTCTCTCTCTGTTTCTGAATATGTCTCATCCTCTCAACTTGTCCGTTGTCTCGACTTCCCCATGGACAACCAGCTAAAGCAGCTGAATATTGGAAAATGAAAACAAACAACAACAAATGTTGGGTTCAATTGTGGCATCAAAACATCAAGTGTAACAGTCATGACATTGCATGTTTTATAACTTCCTCTTCCGTGGACCAAAATACTAAACAAGATTTCCTTGAAAATGTGCAACTACACATTATCCTTGGTGTGTCTTCAGCTTGGGACTTGGAGAAGATATTTCTGATGAGAATATACGCAAGGAGTGACATTTCTCAGAGCAGGTAATATGACTGACGAAGCTCTCAATTTTGTACCCAAAGCAGGAATTAAAAAGAAAGAAAAAGATGGAAAGAGTACAATCAAGCTGTGCAGAACAAAGAGTTGGAATGGATTGTGCAGATTCAGAGTTTAGATTACATCGTAGGTGCACAAACAACATCTTGAAAAGATTTATATTAGCTAATTTACTCTGTATCTTCCACAGAGCCAAGAGTAGATTTTGTTATTCATTAGTGAACCAATCAGATGCTGATGTTGAATGACGGTGAATTGTGTAATATTTCCTTCTACCACTGCAAGTGAGCTTGACCATGTTGTCAGTGAATAGGTAATGACTGCATTTGTATCATCAGATTTAGTATGGCATGTGATTACAGCTGACTTGATCCGTGTGACACAGGTACAACTCAGGTGTCGGGTCACCCACCCAGAGGGTCCTTCGACATTGAAATAGGAGAAGAGGCGAGGGAGACGGGGGCGAGAGGTGATGGAATGAAAGGCATCACCAACCCAGCTTTTGATCCTGAGGAGGACGAGGTGGTGGAGGAAGAGGAGGAGGAGGAGGAGGAGGAAGAGGAAGAGGAGGAGGAGGATGGTGATCATACGATGGAAGGACCTTCTGATGTTCCGGAGGGTGTTTCTCCATCAACAAACAACAGTGAGTTGTCTTTAGTTTTTGAAAAATTACAATGTGCTGGTTGACAAATTACTCTTCATTGATGTAAGTAAGCAGTATTTTGAATAATAGCCATGATGAAAAAAAAAAATCATGGGCATACATACTCCAGTGGAATTTGATTCCGTGACTATTACTACTTTATAATAGTTTTTATCATTTCTGCTAGTATTTCACCGGATAGGTGAAAAATTCACCTTCATTTGAGCTGTATTTTGGCCATTATATCAGTGTCTTGTTTTGGTTGCAAAATTTGCAGAAACCTCCAAATATTTCAGTGTATTTCTATTCCCTGGACTGGCAACACATTCATTGTGCCTGTTTCAAATTGTCAAATTTATGTTCATTTTCTTCTCATTTCAAGAATGTATAAAAAAAAAAATTAAGCAGCCCTATCTAATTTTTCGTGAATTTTGTGAATCACAGTTGAGCCACAAATATGAGAACGGGTGAAAATATTGTGAACAGACAAGCATTTAATGCATTTGCGATATGCTCGGTGTAAAAATCGCAAAATCAACATCCTGCAAAACTGTCTTATGACCTCCTCATTCACGGAAATACCTGTACTTGTAATTAACAGCCTTTGAAGTATCTTATTAAGGCAAGATGGGGAATGGCCTTTGCATGTAGCAGTGCATTGCGGTAATTCTTTTTATGTCTTGATGATCACAGATGCAGACGATGAGGCCCAGCTGAAATTAGAGTTGGAAGAGATCCAGAGACTGTCGCAAGAGGCCCTGGAACAGCTGGAGTTGACGTCGACGCATGAAATTGTAAGCGGGCTTTCACCAATCTCTCTCTCTAGACAGTGGGCTGGCCTTCATACCATTCATTATTGCTTGCATTTTTTATGAACCACCTTGTACTGAGTCAGTTTAAGATAATGAGCAATCATATCTCGTTTTGTTTTGCTGATTATGACGAGAAACACTGAGCAAGGCCTAATGATTCAGTATAGAATTATTTTGGGCAAAGGCAGAAGCAAACGAGAAACCAGCTCACAGTCTAACCAACTGTTGCCTCTGTTTCATCACATCATACCACAATTACAGAACATTACAGAACTTATTTTGAGTTGTAAAACTGTAAAAAAAGTCTGTTTGTTATTATGTTGGAGTGATTAGATACATTTGTACAAGACTGAAATAGATGTTTTGAAAGATGAATTTTATATAAAAGAATAAATGCAACTGCAATTTTAGTGCACTTAACCTAAAAATTGAACATGAAAATGTTAAGCATTTTCACTAATTGATGTGTAACCATTCATTGAATCACTGACTATTATTTTTCATGTATTCTCCTGACAACAGTTACCAAACCATCTTCATTGCACTTTCACCCCCCTCCCCCCCTCCAAAAAAAAAAAAAGAAGAAGAAGAAGAAGAAGAAGAATAGAATAGATTCAAGAGTTGTGACATTTTCAAAAACTTTCTTTCAGAATGGTGTACCGACGACATCGTTGTGATCTTGGATCAGGCTTGTGTAGGAATACTGGACAAGCAACAGGATTCACCAAAAAGAACACTGCTTAAATGGATGTAGCAGGAGATATTCTGACGATCCTGTGCCACAGCAAGGGACTTCACAAGTTTTCTCTGGCGCATGCTTGATCTGGCCGTATGGTTTGGAGAGTTGCTGACTTTTTTCTGAAGGGTAGAACGGTAGCTACCCCAAAACTACAGTTGATAATGCCTTACGCATGCCACCAACTCTTCTCACCACTCACCAATATTAGTGGGAACGACTAGCCACATTCAGAGAGTAGAAATGTTCTCTTGTGTGTCCAGGTGAGCGATACTGGAGTAGTGTGTCCAGGGGTCAACCTTTGGACAGCGAGTGGTGTCATTCGTCCAAGATGCTGGGCCCAGTTTATCGCAGCACCCATGTCGCGAAGCGCCAGCATTCCTAGATGGCATGCCCTGCATCATGTGATTAAGATCCTCAAGCGATAATTTCCACCGCTGCATGTGGATTTACGTCCCATGGCGAAGGGCCCTCTGATATAATGCTAGATTTGTCAGAGAAACATTGTTTTAAGAGTACTGTGTCTCCTTCGTTTCTTGAAGCGAGAAACTCGTGTTGACTGTGCAGGCTTTAGAAGCGATCTGAGATTCTCTATTTGCCTGCTGTATCTTGATCAAAGTGCCAGTGATTTGACCATCTTGTTGGTGCAGTTTGTCCCTCATCAACCCAAACATCAAGTTCGCCAATTGTGTGCGGAGGCAGTGGTACCAATGGCTAATTCTTTGCGCATTTCGTGTGCTGTATTCAGTGGTTGTGCACATGCGACACGCAGTGTGCTATTATTCTCTCTCTCTTTCTTTTTTACTGGTAGTGTCTATCATGGCATGCTAGTACTGTGAAATTTGAGAGATATGATGAAATGAAATAGAAGATGTGTTGTCAAAAGCAATGCTATAGGCAGTATGAAGTTAAAAAATGTAAAGTACTGATTTTTTTTTTTTTTTATTCGGTGATTATATCTAGTGCAATTGCAATTGGTTCAGTCATTTTGTCTCCCTTAAAGTGCAAGTAGATGTGTGTATTCAAAAGTAGCAGCAAGTGCCAGATACGAACTTGGAACGTAGATGTATAGTGAAAGCAAATCTGCATACTCAGATCAGACATGTTCATTTAAAAAGGTCCTTTAAAAAGCAAGCGAGAAAATGTGTCCAAATTAGAATGAAAGAATGATAAGTACATTTATATTAATGTGAACAGTAGGTATACTGAAAAACTTGAGATATTCTACTGTGCATACAATTCAACCTGCTCATAGGATGAGAAAGTGTGTATTCACCTAATTTTCTTGATTTCGGCAACATTTTTGCAGACTGTTTGCAGAATTGACCTCTGGCACAAGGATTTGTGACAGAGCTGTCGATTTATATCATTCTCTACATTCTAATGAATTTCATGTGTGTATTCCTACCGCTCAGTACTGCTTGAGATCATGGTGATTTTGTTTGATATTATTTATAAATCATTATTCTTTTTTTTTTATTACATTGCCTTTTCTCATTAGAATGTCATGCTGCATTTATGTTGTGAAGACAAACTCATCAATATAGCTTCCTCGATACATAATGATGATAAAAATGATAGTGGTCATGACAACGATGACAGCAACAACAACAACGATAAGACTGATGATATCGTATATTGTTCTCTTGAACAAATTGGTTCCGTAGCGCTTTACAAAGATAAATGTGTGGCCGTTGGACAGGCAGAAAAAAATAATGTAAGTCATGATCTCTCATGCAGAAGAATTTCCAGAATTTACCCAAAAGGCATCTCTATAGGAACAAGTTCTGTAATCTGTCACAGTGTGATAGATTACAGCAAAATGTCCTACTTGATCATTTCTTCTTGAAATCCCCTCACTCACTGTTCAGACATGATAAAAGGGAGATCATGTAACATTATTTGTTTCAAATCGCTTATGTATGACCATGGGGAGAGGGGGGGTAGGATGGAGATGTGGGATAAATGTTGTATAAAAGAGGAAAGATGAGAGATTGGAAGAAGATCACAGCTTTGTTGTGATCAATGATTTATGCTATTCCTGGTGCATTTGTCCATGTTTGCAGTTTAAGCTGGTAAATTTAATTAAGATATTTGGTAAAAAAAAAAAAAATTATAATGTGCAACATACTCTTGTTTCCCCACTCATTTCCTAGAAGCACATTTATGCCTCCTTCTTTCTCAGCACGAGAAAAGCCTAGAGAAAGGGAATACATAACAAACAAATAAGTATGATAGCAACCGTATGCTAATATAATAATTGCTTCCTGCATGTGAAGGAAAATTTGGTTTCTTTTTGTTTGATTCATGGAGTTAAAAGATATATAAAATGTGTTTAGGCAGTACACTGTCCTCTCATTTTTGATACTTCTTTAGTTCAAGAACCTTTGTTTACCTTCTAAGCTTAGATCTGTATAGTCAAGTTACCTTCTAGGGCATAACTGAAGGCTGTGTGGTTTCTCCGATGAATAGTTACTTTCATTTTGCCTTTTTTTCCTTGTTCGTGGTGTTCTGAATGCTATCATCCTTGACTTTTCGTGCAATCACTATTTCATGTTATTATTATGTATGGTATTTTGTTGATTTGAACGGCTGTACTGTTTTCCTGCGGCACAATATTGTCCATCTTGTAGTCAAATTTTTGCATACCATTCATTGTATCATCTTCTCCTCTTCCTTGTAGATAAACTCTCTGCAATCCAAAGTCAAGAGTAGATCCATATCACAGGATTAAAGGTCGTATACCTCTTTTAAAGAAAAAAAAAATGCATGGTTGAAAAATAACAACATCATGTACAAAATCTTATGGCAATACACCTCAGAGTTTAAAAAAAAAAGAAAAGGAAGTAAAAAACTAAGGCCATGTCACTTGAGAATATGCTCCCCTTTTGTATTGAGAATAGCAGTTGGAATTTTTTTGGAGGGTCTGAATACCTAGTAAATGCACTTGAAATTTGTAGTATTATTCCCCCCCCCCCCCCCCCCCGCCCCATCTTAAAGAAGTTTCCAGTTTCATCGTTGAGAGGAAAGGACTGAAATGCCTACCTCTGTAATATATATAAGAGGAATATGATTTTCAGAGCAGAGGGACACACAAATTTAAAATTTTATGCTTACTGTTTTAATAGCACCCCTGACTTTGCCCAATCATTTATCCAGGGAATGTTATTGCTTTTCTTCTTATCCTGTGAAATGGCAGGATGTGTCTGTGGAAGAAAACCGTTCTGTCTGTCCAAGTTTTTGCTTTGCTTTATGATAGAATTGAATGATAAAATGCAGTTACATTGTGCCTGTGTGTATCTGGGAACGCCCAGTGACAATGCCACCACAACCCATGCAGCACTGTATACCTAGACTGCACTCATATTTGACTGGTTTAAGAAAACTATCCATTGTCGAAAGAAATAACACACCTTGCTGTAATCTCTGTCAGAAATTGTTAATGGTAAATTACTGTGGATGTTAATATTTGCAGTGTCTTTTTTTGTTTCTTTTTTTTTATAGAGTTGGTATTCACATTCATTTTTATGATCATCTTTTTTTGGGGGAGGGGGAGGCAGGTGGGAGGGTTGGGGGTTGGGTGTTGGTTGTTGGTTGTTGGTTTGGGGGGTTGTAGTTCCTCGGGTTAAATATACAAGATAATGGCTTTCACTATCCTTATGTATTCTTTCTTAGCATTCCATTCTAATGAGTTGATGTAATATATCAGAGATATGTTTTATATAATTATATACATACAGAAATATTATGTGTATTGTATATTTGCAGAATTTTTTATATGTTCCTCGTTTGGGAATGATGCTTTTCTAGCTTGATTGTTAATGTGTATATATTTGCTTCTTCATCAGAGCATTGCTGTAATTTTTGTATCAGTGAATTAACCGGAAGATCATGACTACTGTAGTCCCATGTATTTTAGATACTGCTGTGTGGTGCTGTAATTTACAAATGTATTGTAGTGTCTTTTGAAAAAACAGAAATGAAATCAGGTGCAGTCTTAGTTTGACTTTTGACTGATGCAGATTCCACTATGTCATAATTTCACTCAGATTTAGTTGTGTTTATTTACCAGGAATGGTGCTGTCTTTAGTATTTACCACAGACCACTTGAGCGAATTATCTTTCTATGACCAAAACGTTGAATGGTCAAAATAATAGTCACATGATCTTGTGTTCACATCACACATCAGCCTCAGTAGCCATTTTGATGGTTCGATCATGGGAAATACAATGTGTATGACAAAATCAGTTGAACAATTTAAAGTAATGACTTGTAGAAAAGCAGCAAGAATGAGATGGCAAAAGTACCCCAAGAGATTTAGCACACTGATAAGTTTGGTCATTCCATGACTATGAAAATAAGAAACTCCTCCCCCAAAAAAGAAACAATAATGTATGAATCCTGTGTATGGACAGACCCTGATAAGGGATTTTTTGCGCATGAAGTGCATTCCATGAATGTGTATTCATTCACGCCCGAGTTTCTCCTCGCCTCTTTCTGACTCTGTCTGTCTGTCTGTCTGTCTCTGTTTCTGTGTCTGTGTCTGTCTCTTCGTCTATCTTTCTGTCTGTCTCTTTTTTCTGTCTGTCTGTCTGTCTGTTTGCCTGTCTGTCTTTTGTCTGTCTGTGTCCATTTTTACACTACTTGTGGTGGTGCTAACAAAATGTATGTCTTCTTGTTGACCCCTTGTGCAAAGTTTAATGCAGTTTCATCATTGAAGGTACATTGTAGTTCTTCGTTCCTCCCTTCCTCCTCCTCCTTGCGATCCTCCTCTCTGACCTCTTTTCTTCTGTTTCTTCTCCTTCCCTTCTCTTTCTTCTTGCCACATCATGTTTGTCCCTTCCTAATAAGCCAGTTCACAGTTCCACTTTGTGCATGAGCAGAAAAAGGTCATTGGTACTAATGGGCGTGTTGGTTTTTAAATGCACTGAGATAAGCATTTCTGATGGAATGATTATTTATGCAATCCTTATAGATGGTGCTTGCTAGCACATCCACCTGACAGAAAAATTGGTATTTGGCAATATCAATAGAAAGAGATTGTTAATACATTTAGTGAAAAAGTAATGAAATGGATGCTTTTCCAAGTGTTACATTGTATTTGACGAATCATACTGGCCATCTGGTCTACACAGGTTAATTCTTTGTTTGAACAGGATTGATGAATCCCATAAATTGTTACGTAAAGCTTATGCGCTGAAAACGAGTGCAGCGCCCCTAACCGACTGAGAAAAAGAAAGGTCATTTGTACCAATGTGCCCACGAGCTAACTCCGAACTGGCTTATTCTCATAACCGTTCTTTCATTTGGCATGTAAGGCAGATAGGAGAACATGAATATTCTGCTTCCGACACAAACATTAAACTGAGGCTGATGTACTTGTATTTGGATATCTAGTCATGCAAAGAGAGGGAAAAGAACAATGAATTTATCGTTCAAAAACAACACATAAACAAGGAAATAAGATATTGGCCCCGGTTATTAACAGACAGCTGATGTTCTATAGGGACACGGTCTTGTAGGCAGAGTGCAAGGAACAGGCTGTCATTTTGTATTACCTCAGACATGACTAGACATTTTTAAAAGGAAGGTTAATCAGTACTGGGTCTGTCATAAAAAAAGACCCTCCCCTATAAACAGAAGAAGAAACAAACAAACAAACAAACAATACCCCCTCCCACACAAACACGGACACACATAAAACATGCAAACAAAAAAAGCTCATTTGTATACATGTACCAAGGATGTTTCATGTCTCATGAGTGTGCATTCGTGCATGCCAGTGCTCTCTCCCCCTCTCTCTCCCTCCCTCTCTTTCTCCTTCACTCTTCCATTCTCTCTTGATCATGTCGTCCACTGGACCGAGCCACTTCCTTTGGTTTTGGCAGCGCTGCCACCATCCATATACACGCTTGTTGATCTCGAACAGATCATTATAGAGTTGAACCTCTCTTATCCGGCCTCCCTTTATCCGGATCTCTCTATTATACGAACGCAATCTCGCCGTGATTTTTTTAAAATAATTACGGGAGGAAAGGGGGATTCCCAACTCAATCTAACAATGGCGACCTACAGTCGACTTTGCCGAGTACGGTTTATTTTCAAGATCTACTTGATACATTTCTTAATAATTATTTAGGTAAATCATTCCAAGAATTTATAAAAGAAAATGATTTCAAACACGAACCTCTATTTTGGGGTCTCTTACTGAGTGTAACAATGAAAAGGTTGCAGTATACACATTACTACATGTGGTACTACAATGGGCTACATCAGTACATGTGTATGTATATGTACATGTATGAAGCATTGAGTCTCCCGTATCCGGCCAAATCCCTTATCCGGATGAGCCCCGGTCCCGACTTGTCCGGATACGAGAGGTTCAACTGTAAATGAGTGTGGAGGCGGTTAGCACAATGAGTGTTCATACCCCTACACGTGATTCGGCAAGCACATGTTCCTCGTTAATTCCAACACCAGTCAAATGTGCAAGCATGGTTGTTGTAGGGTGCGTTTAATAGGAACATTTTCTGGCAAGATAAATGCTTTTGAAACCATGTTTCTAGCTTTACATTTGCATATAAATGATAGTCTTTATCAAAAACATGGCTTTTAAACATGCTTTTTTTTTAAAAAAAATTCATGAAAAGGTGTGATTCAGAAACGTGTTTCTCTTTGCGCATGTTTTGTGCCGATTGGCACTTATAGCCTTATAGCATTGTACACACTGTCCCTGGCACAGAAAGGGGTAATCATTGCCCCTTCACAAAGATTGTCATGCATTTCATGTCTCTCATTTTATTTTAGATGGTGCAAGCAAAAGGTGTATAAGCCACCAGCTCTGCAGTTTGGCAGTGGTGGAGGTGGCATTGGGGTGGAGTTCCAGAGCATTTTTATAACCCTTTTCATGTCTATCAGTGCAAGGAAAAGACAAAAAAAAAAGAAAGAAAGAAAGAAAGAAAGAAAACCCCAAACATTATTATTTAATGTGCCCTTGCAGCAATGAATGTTTGCCCTAAAGAGGTTGTGCCAAGAATATGTAATAATTTGTTGTTCCAAGCTGTGTCTGGAATTTGGTTGCAAGGTAGATGATTACGAGAAAGAGAAGTGGATGTGTTGTGTTGACAGGGGCTTACGCTACCTGTCCTTCCATGTCGGCCGTTTGCTTGCTTTTTAATGACACGGACCTCCTACGCAAACAAACATGTTTGCTGGAGTGTTTGTCATAAAAGTTTCCCCACCAATAAGTAAAATAGTAGGAAAAAAGGCTAGTTACTGCTTGAAAGACCTTCTATAATTTGAAGATAGCATGACATGTTGCCCATTAATAGAATTTGTTTCCTCTTGGAAATGTTTTTTTTTTTTTTGTATATCCTTGTTTGATGTGTGTGGTGCCATATATAATCATGTAATGTTTGTTCTAACTGTTCAAGTGTAAACATCGAGTCATCTGATTTATTTATTGCAAGAAATAGCAATGATGTGCATTATTTCTTCCTACAAATGTGATGATATCATGATAAGTATGATGTCATATGTACATACATTTTAAGCTCGTGCGAAATGATCTAGAAGTGTTCACTGTGGCTTTCAAATTTAGTTTGTGCTGCCAGTGGCAGATACTCCATCTTTAACCCATTGAAGACGGACTGATTTTGCTATAGCACACACTTCCCATAGACACCTGCTGGAGTACACTTAGGATTAGTCTTCAACGAGTTAAAGGTGCATAGTCCCGGTAGTGTAGAGGGCGCTGTTGATGAATACTGCCGATCACCGTTTGCGTTGATGCGAAGATTACCGAAGTTGAGCTGTCATCAAGAGTAAAGTGCGTGGGTGTTGCTAAGTAACGTTGCCTTCGTTAGTCTGTAGTAATGCCAGGGTGCGTGCATATTGTGCTTGTTATTATGACATGACAAAAGAAGTTTGCTAAAGCTGCCATCCCCCTCAGCCGAATCATGAGCCGAACTGTGATCGGACCACTGACTACAGTGATTCGGACTTCTTCGGACTCAGGGAAGTGGGCCAAAGCGTAAGCGCTAAAGAGGAGTCAATAACGTAATAGGTCTCTATAGGAAACTTGCGCTGTGCGCCCGCGTACGCATTTGACTAAAACACTGGGACCATGCGCCTTTAAGCATCCATTAAATGCAAGATTCTCAAACAACATTTTGGGGAGACAAATTGTTGCCCACTGGCAAGAGCTTTGCTGCCCACTAGTTGAGAAGCACTGCTCTAGGGTTGTGTAGATGATTTCTGGTGCTGTGTTGGCCTTTTAACCCGTTGAGGACGAGTCCCAAGTATACTCGGGCAAGTGTCTATGGGAAATGCGTGTTGTAGCAAAATCAAACCGTCCTCGACGGATTAATATTTTTGAACTTGTTTGACAAACTTAAAGTTGGGTGGGAGACTGATAAATTTTAGGTATAAGAAAATATGTCTTAAGCAGGAGACACACAGGTACATATAGAATGGGAGAAATTCAAACTCGCGCGAGAGCGGGAGTCTCTTCAAAAACTGCCCTTGGAGTGAGAGATGGACTCTCTGCCATGGCTGGTGGATATTGTCTTGTTCTGAGACTTGTTTCTGGACCAACTCTTGCAAAGCAGGGAGATTGAGTTAAGTGCAACTGTTGTATAGTGTATTCACTGAAGTCACCTTGGGAATGATAAAAATGATTGTGTAGTACATTGTATTCTGTTCGGCTGCCTTCCTTACATTTATGCATTCAAAGTAAATGGATGTCTTTCCTTTGAAGACCTTGTAACAAGCTTACTCACCTACCCGGTACCTGTACCACATTTCATACCCAATGTATTACAATACTTTGGAATCAGTTTTGCAGTCTTTACGTGTTCCTTCGTCTGAAAAAGATAGGCATAGAATTTGAATATGTCATCAAACCAGTCAGTTGTCATTGTGGACCACAATTTGTTGGGTTCTGGTTTTCACTACCAGCAGACTGTGTGTAATATGTGTTTATTGAATAGACCAGTAGAGCCTGTATTCTCGTTGTCTTCACTATGAAGTTGAGCTGACGGAAGGAATGTATTCTACGATCAGTCACTCAATCACTGTGCGCTGTTACTGTATGTAGCATTCACACAGAATGCTGTGATAATCTTTTCCTGATGTGAGTTATTGCTTATTTGTTTGTTTTGTTAGTACACATTTAAAAACATTTTTCTAATCAAACAAAAGCCTTGAAATGCAGTAGGAGGTATAACCAAGAATGTGTCATGTCCTAAGAAAATCATTGTTATTTCAGTTATATCACTTTGGATGACGACTAAATGCAGTTGAAGTGACAAAGGTATCGTGTGGTGCTGCTGGAAACTTGTTTTTTAGTCTCACAAACTGTTGTTAAGTGCAGCACCATGCAGCCCAATGTGGAGGTTGGCTTGGATGAATGAAGTAATCAAAATCTGCATGAACAGAAGGGCGGAGGTTACATTGAAGTCAGGCATGAATTTGACCATTCTGTTTAAAACTCAGCCTAAACATGGTGTAGCATTCCATTTCAAAGAAGAATCTTAATTACTCTTCCAAAATTATTCTTCCACTGTCACTCTCATACACACACTTCTCTTGCTATTTGATATATACATCAATATAAATATATAATATATCAAGTGTTTTTCTTTGGAACTGAAATGCTCAAATCTATCATTTTGTCTTTGATATGGCATTTCTCAGGAAAAGAGATTTTTTTTTTTCTAAAACATTACCCAAAAGCATGGAAGTGCTCTTGGTGAAGGCAGTGTAAAGAAGTGTATGCATATAATAGCATGTACAAACTGCTTTATTTTCTGTAAATGTGGATTTGCAGCAGTTGTTACATTGATGCAGGTTGATTCAGTTTGTGTGGTGGTGTAGAACCCACCAATTCAATTGGGGTCTTGGGGAAAAAGCCTCCATCCCCAACTATTAGGCGAGATGTCCTCAGTTGGGTGTTGAGTTTGTGTAGCCTCATATCAAAGTTAAATGACACCTCAACTGAATGGTCCATAGCAGCTAGGGACATTGAGAGCTATTTCCAGGATAAATTTACAAGAAGTTGCTGGTATTGGTGATTACTGTATTGATTTTTTCTTCATCATCTGTTTAATAAAAAGGGTGGTCCTCAAGTTACAGGAATAATCTACCGCACAGAACTGTTGAGAAGCAGTATGCTGTTGTTGTGGGGGTTGTTGAAGCGTCAATAGGTGTTGTGTGTAATATTATCGTAGTACATGTGGTGCAACATAATGTTGACCGTTTTGGGTTAAGATTAATAGTACTCATGATTGTCATGGTGAATACGACTGATTTGTGTCTTTAAACTAATTTATGAGAGTTTTTATACATTGTAGAATCCTGTACCCAAGACTACAGAAGCTCTTCTGGTTGCTATGTCAGTGGAAAGCTAGTTTGTGACGAAGACTGTATATAATAAATATGGATGAATATTGTTTGGAATAAAAAGTCCCAGATCATGCCACATATTATAGATCTCTTCTCTGCACTTCATTTTTGCCATCTTTCCAAGAGTATGTGTGTGAATCTTAAACAGTGCATTTCTTTGTTTTGCTCTCTTGTTTTTTCTTGAACTTATATTTCCTCTTTCTTTTTTTCTTTCTTTTTTTTTTTTTTGGGGGGGGGGGGGGAGATCTTCCTACTTGCATAATAGCCAGAACTTGGAGCCAAATCCCCACGAAGAAAAATAAACTACATTATAAAAGCAGCAAAATGCTGAAAAATGCTGTGAATCCAGAAGCATTTATGGCATGAAACTTTCACGAATTGTTATTGGGTGTTTGATGTAATGTGTGGGCAATAACTATTGCGTGCATTATAATTTTGAGAATCATAGCTCTTGGAAATTCACACAAGTTTCATGCACATGCAAATTTCTGGTTTTACAGTAGATGAAAAGAAAATTTTAAAAAAAGGTGATGAGAAAATTGTCCTAACAATTATATCAGCGATGACGTATCCCCTCATTTTATATTGTGAGCAATGCATGTGATGAACAATACGTGTGGCACTGATTGTTCTGTGATTGTCAATAAGCTTAATACATGCAGATACCAGGACTAAATCAATTATACACAATAGGTGACAATGTCGCATGATGTAAATATAACTTTTTATTAACAAAATAATACAACAAAGAGACCAAGGAGACTTTTTTTTTAATAATGTATCATGGTCTCTGTCTAAAATGATCCATTGGAAATAATACAAGAGATTTGATAATTTACTACCTCGATGCATACGCAGACAAATACCTCCACAAAAATTACTGCTTCAATAAGCACAAACTATCAACAATATAAACTATTCAATCTGTCAGTCACTTTTACAATGTACTCTTAGTTTTCAAGTTGACACCTCGTAGATAAGAGCCATCGTTTTGAGTGACGGCGGAAACAGCCCCGAGACAAAAGCACATGAGATCAAAGTATGATTGGTGTGTGTTCAAGTGAAAACAGGAATTCTCATATGCCTGCAGAACTGTCCATTTTGCTGTAAAATGTACACATATAATGTATGCATAAGAGGCGTGTGGAATAAAGCTGATATACTGTTAAAGTGGAAATTTTCGCGGAGTTGAAATTTTCATGCATTTCATATGTTCCAGTAGTTGGTATCTTGATTCTGTGCAATTAAAAACATGTGAAACTCTTCTTGCCCGGCCAAGCACGAAAAATAAGTCGCGCAAAAATTACCACTTTTACAGTAACACGATTTAAGTAGGATAACAATGAAAATGCAAGATATTAGCCAAAGAGGTTCTCCAGCAATACTATGGTCTCAGAGCATACCTGATCATGGTTACAACATATTTTTTCATAATCGATGAACGATAATCGACAACTCCAGCCACAGCAGAATACACTGATTTTATGCCCTTAAATGAATCGCCTACAGCTTGTTAGAAGACATGATTGCTCAGGAACAATTATTGATCATTACATAACGTTCTACCCACCCAATACTGACTGTATGGAGAGGGAACTTCAGGAATAAAAACCATATGCATATGATCAAAATTATTCTATACTTCTGACATCCCATTCAACGTATTGTCCTGGCATCAGCCAGACAAGTTTCTTGGTAGACCCTTTCAATGTATTGCCAGCAAATTCCAAATGGTGGAAAATGATTTTTTGAGCCCTTCTGAGAACTATGTTTTGGCTTTAATCATAATACTAACACAGAAGTTGAATAGTGCTGGAGTCAAAGCTAATTCTTCAGTCTGTTGACTAGACTTAATGCAGGGATGACAATAGTAAGACATTATCGTAAAATATTCCTGGGGGACAGGATAAGGATGATACAAGAAATATCATTCATTCACTGTGGTGAGTGATTGATTGATAGATTGATATATAGATAGAGAAAAAACAGAGATGTACAAAATGTTATTTCATCTGCTTAAAGCCAATTACTCTGTCCAGTTCATATGGATAGCATGGATAGAACAAGACAAAACATAATGCAAAAACTCAATGCAAACAGCACCAAGATAAAAAAAAAAGAGCAATATACTTGTACTTGACAACAAAGAACGAATGAATGAATGAAAAAATGATAGGATATTGACTCATGGGGAAGGGCCTACATCTGTATCTTGTCGCCCCGAGGTCTTGTCGCCAATGCTCGGCTCAAGATTTGTGGTCTACAAATACTAGCAGACTTGTTCATTTTAGAAAAAAACAACAAAAAACAAAATTATGAATATGTACCTTGATAAGTCTTTTCATAAAATTTCCCTGGAATATACAATACTGTTAAAATGACAATACTACTGACAGTGTAAGGCTACATCGAGACAGTCTGGTACATACAATATTTCTCTAGTTTTCGTTTTACACCAGCATCACCTTGCACAAGCTATGCAAATATTTCCACACTGTACTACGTAAAATTCCATGTCATGGGTTTACAACTAGTGGATTACTTGAAAAGATCTTGGATTCAGATGGTGGTCCAGATTACTACCAGGTTTAAATGATCTGTTCCATGTGTTTCAGTTCAGTTTCAGTGTCATTATTAATTTTTCCTGAAAATTTCATCTGAATCTGTTTATCTTTTTTTATAGTTATTTTGCACATAAACAGACAAACAAACCAACGCTGGCAAAATTATGACTCCCTTGAGGGAGGTACATATGTAAATATAATAAGGACATGGCAGTCAAATGTATGACTATAACTGCTCCT
The DNA here is from genome assembly GCF_964275005.1 of Diadema setosum. Classification (NCBI taxonomy): domain Eukaryota; kingdom Metazoa; phylum Echinodermata; class Echinoidea; order Diadematoida; family Diadematidae; genus Diadema; species Diadema setosum. The sequence goes on along the minus strand of NC_092691.1, from coordinate 2,144,008 downwards.
CTGGAGATGATACCATGCTGGCCCATAGCTGCAATGTGCCACAAAGTCTCTTTATAGATAATCCAAGGAAATTTCCAACATTTATGGGATTTCTGATCCATTTCCCTTCCAACCAAAACCCAACCGTCCAAGACTTGCCACAGGTGCTCCATAGAAAGCTTCTGCTTCAGTTTGTAGAAAACTGAAAGTGTCCCTGTTTGGCACACAAATTTATTAAAAATCTTTTGTTGGTATTCTTTATCGGTTGGTAAATATGACAATTTTCAGCACACCAGTTAAGTGCTTACAGTGTAGTAGAGGTACAATGTATGAGCTCTACGAGTCCTTTTGTAGTTTATGCTGTGTCTGGTAACACAGATGGGGGGGGGGGGGGGGTTGGTCCTAGATCTAGAGACATTAATACACACACACCCACTTTGACAATTTGGCACAGTAGTAACTTACAGCTTAAGCAGAGCTAATTTTGACAAAATCTATTCTGAAGTATAAAGAAGGAATCAACAGATGTCTAGAAAGACCCACACATCGACTTTTTTGAGGTTTACAATCAACCTGATAAATGGATTTCTTTGGTTTACACAACTACCCACCCACTCACACACAGATACACGCCCACAAAAACACACAAATAAACATAAAAATACACAAGAAAATAATTGAAAGAGAGTTTTTCAACCAATCAGCTGCTCTCTCACCCTGCAGCAAAAGAGATGAAGCTCATTTTTCTTTCGTTGGGGACCGTGGACACACAGTGAATAACTTTTACTCTAAACAAGATTAAATCTAAAATTTCTATTTGCTTGCTCTCACGCTAGTGCACTACTTGTGCAGTGTGACTTCAGATGTCTAGTTAACTGCATCTCCCTTTATTGCAATTACTGCAAAACATCAGCTCCGTTCTTACTTTCACGTCAGCAAGAGTTCAAGTGCTGGTTCAACAGTGAGATTGCCAAAAGCGATGGCACATGTATTTGCATAGCTTTAATAACGTTAACTGAAAAAACATAACAACTAAACAACAAAACATTGCTGATCAATTTCACCACATTTCATCTGCAAACAGCTGGTTCCTTTTACTCTTTATATCAAAAAAAGAAAAAGAAAAAAAGAATGACAACACATATTTGCCTCTTAAAATCCTGATGACCCACAGCTCAAATCTATGCCTCAAAGTCTGGAATGTCTCAGAGCTAGCCCTGACAAAATTCATGAAGAAAAATGACAAAACACAAAGAAGATGATGCCTCTGAAATTTATGAGATGATCAAGTATGTAACTATCAACCAGACATATGATCAGCTGAGAAGCAGAGGGGTGCTATCGCATTCTAAGATTTGAGCATGAATAAAAATGAAACGAAATAGTGCCCTTGTGGTAGTGATTTGTTAACATTTTACTGGAAATGGAATATTTAAAATTGACACCATAATGTAGAGGAGATCAAGATCTAAAATGGGATACCAATAACTCGATCCCCCCCCCCCACCCCCACCCCCAAGTTGCGATAACGGCCTTCTGGCTCTCAAGCCGAGGGTATGCACGGTTTGTCACCGACAGCAATAGAAAAGACAGAGAAAATGAACAGAAAAGGAAAGAAGAAGACAGATTAAAAAACTAAATAAATAAAAGAGTTAAGAGGTAATGCTCACCTCCCTGCATGTACCAAATCATTACTGATGCCCTTCCTGAGCTCTGTTGTTATTTTAAATTTCTTCTATTTTGTCTCCACTTGCGACTTAAAAGGATAAACAAAACCCACCCATATGTCTCAGAGATGTCAGTCTATGATATTGCATTGCCACTGACTGACCAAATGTATACAAAATATTTCCTAGGACTTATCTTTCCAAGTAGCATTACTTGACAAACTTTTTGCTGATCTCAGTTTTGTTTCCTGTTAGTTGTTTTCAATGTCCTCGTCCCCTGGGGGGGGGGGGGGGGGTGGGCAGGGGAGAGAAATAAGTGAAATACAGTATCTTGTATTACAGATATAGATGAATACGGCATGTATTTCAGGTATACTTCTCTTTCGGCAAGTTAGCTGAGGTGATATGCCATAGAAAATAATCATAATCTATCTCTTTGAGATTTAACTCTTTATAAATCGGCAAATGTGCAACATCTCCTGACCACACCCTATTTTGAAGAGGTGATACTCAGACACACTTAATTTGTCATAAACAATGCATACTTTACCACATATTATTCACATATATCACCTCCTCCTGCTTAAAGCAAACTCACACAAAGACACATAAATAAGCAACTGAAAAACACACTACAGGTACATGGCATATCAATCAAAGACTCATAAACACACAGCCTTCAAACAAAAACTAGTCTACAATTGAAGGGTCTGTGTTCTTTAACCCTCATTCCACTAGTAAAATGGAGGGAACAGTAGTGAAGTTTTGTCCAAAATGCCAACTAACAGCAAACACACTACGTAACTGAGCTACTTACAGTGCAAACGAGAGTCGTTTTTAACGGAAGAGGATATGTGCAGTGTGGAATGATATCTCTCTCGAGGTGGACTTTGTATAAATTTTGAAAATCTTGGAATGATGGATAGACTCTTGAATATGCCTGGGGAATTTGAAATCAATTCTCCTTGAGACAACTTTGAATGCCTAAAAGTGCAATGCCAACAATGTGTGGAAATTAATGAATACAGTAAAAAAAAAAAAAAAAAAAAAGCATTTGAAATGACATTTCATGTTTTCATCAGTGACATTGGTCACTACCATATCTCTAAGTGTAAACTGACTACACCATACATCCAGTGAGTTTAATTTTTGCGAATCGAGACTTCCAGACAATTTTGCGAGTGGCTATATTTGTGAAGACGGGAGTACAGTTATGAATGGAGAAAAGTAAATGTGCAAATTGCATTCATGTCAGGGTCAGAGCTATTTTAGGGTGTTCATAAATTTGCTCATAGCACCTGACTGGCCAAATTTGCGAAAATAAAACCCCGCACAATATATGGCATAATATACAGTTGCAGACATGGTGATGACATCATTATCCAACAACATATCCACTGTTTTGTATGCAAAATATCTATTTCAACATAACGATTATCTGACGAACAGGAAAAATTATGTTTTTCTTCTTCAGTTCAATAATAATAATAAAAAAAAATCAGTGAAGACTGTACAGAGGTCAATGGGAAATTGTCAGACCATGACATCATCACCTCAGCTAATTTGCATAATTGATTGCAACTAATTTCACTGTTCTATGAAAATAGAAACTTTAGAATTTTACTAATTTTCACTTAATGTCCAATTTTGGTGAAACTTTCAAATTTACGAATTTCTATAATATTGTCCAATTTAGATTTAACTTCCCCAATTCTGTCTTCTTCATTTAACTCTACTTCTTCAAACTAACTTGAATATAGAAAAGAATTACACTTCTGAAATATCTGAAGAAAAGAAATTAAGGGAATGCACACACTTCTCCTTGCTACAGCATCGTTACTTTGATTTGACGTTTGGTACATGGATTTCTCACATCAAGCTGACATTTTCTTCAAAATTCTTCACTCAAAATTTATGGAAAATGGCAAAGGTTTGCATGGAAGGGCCACAACACTGAGATACACAGCATGTTAAAAAATACAACAAACAAAACAATGAATTAGTGCCAATTTGTTTAAATCAAATCACAAGCTCTCTGTGGTGAAAAAAGAAAACAACAACAGGCCCTCTGAAATGCTATCAACACCAACATACCAGCAGCTTGCCAGTGGTAATGGTAATGACTGAGTTTATCAGAAAGGCTAAATGTAATGAATCAATGAAGTGATTTTTCTCCAACAATGAAAAGAGAGGAACTCATCTTGCATCATGATTGGGATGTTTGGATGATATCACATAATAAGACTCAGACATATCAGTAAAAAAAAAAAAAAAAAGGAAATCATCTTGTGTCATAATTGGGATATTAGCATATTACGCAATAAGGCTCTGGCATAAAACTTAAATTCAGTTCAAAGTCTATAATCTATCTAATAACAGAATGTAAATTAATAAATTTCCACTAAAATAATACAAAAGGGAAGTACTCACCACTGACCATTTCAAATGGTAAATATCTCACAACAAGTAAAGTTTATGCTACTAGGCCATAAAAAAGCAATACAGGAATTCTTATCATATCAAAAAGCATTGATGATAAAATCTTCAGCTGTTTATCTCTTCATATAATACCTCTTGACTATCTTAACTGCATGACTTTTTTTCGTTTTTATATCAAAGACTGATTATTTTCTGCACACATTGCAGCACAGTCCAATATGTCATTACCAGATTGCTTCTTTGGGTATGAATCATTTCTACTTTGGCAGAAATAGCAATTATTCTGCATTGAACTACAGTGTATTACCAGAAGAATTGTGAATCTCGCCAAAAGGGCAAGGAATGTCCTTATGCATACAACTCAACTCATTAGTGGTCCCATAAAATCACTTCTATAATCCTCTTAAAGATCTGTATGCACGCTGGCATCATAGCATACTTGCAATATACATATCTACATTTCTACGGACGTATACGCCCCACACTGTGAAGTACTCTACAAGGTACATCGACATGAACGTCAAAACATCCTCTGAGATTATTTCAGCTGAACATTACTACAGCACATACATTGACATAAACAAACATTCACTCTATTTTTTTCTTCCCCCAATATTTTCCCCCTGACAAGTCTACAATCAAACAGTGGTTTGTTTTTCCTTACTGCCATTGACAGAAAGAAAATTTGGCATTTTACAGAATACTCTATATTCCAAACATTTGCATATTATATCTATGAAAGTGATAATATAACTACATCTCGACTTTTGATACATGGTCACACCACGATAGAATTTGCATTGCCTCTCACAGCAGCAGTCACATTGTCAAAGCTGGTTTTAAAAAGATTGACATGCACGAAAACATGTCAATGGAAACACGAAATATTCTGGAGTCAAGAATTGTCAAGCTGAGTTGCACTCACCCTCAAGGTACGATGTCCTTCTAGTAAGGACAGTGGAGACACAGACTGACATACATACATACATACATACATGTATATATACCTACATACATACACATGTACATACATACATACATACACATCCATACATACACACATACATACACGTATGAATACACACGACATGTGTTTGAGTACGTACATACACAAAGCCAGCCAGCAAGACAGAAAGATGGAAGGGAACTAGGCAGGCGCACAGAGAGACGAACACACCGACAGACGTACTGTGAGACGTACAACGATCAGCTGGGAGGGCAAGAGAAAAGGGTGAGGAAGAATCATGTGTCTCTTCAGTGCATATTGCAGGGGTACCAGCCAAGGGGCGGGGCGGGGTGGAAGCGGCAATCAGCTGGGATGGATGATGTGGCTGATGTCGAGTTTGTCCGACTTGCATAGTATCAACTTGTGGGTCTCCTCGAAGGCCACCACGATTTGATGGAAACGGCACCAGTCAAAGACCGAGCGGGCCGTGTTAACCTCATCAAATGGCTCTGTGTAGTGTTGATGGAGATGAGGAGAAAACAGGGGAACCATAAATACAATTATTCTCTCTATAGGATGTTTCAGCAGCATATAAAAAATGCATATTCTTGCCCACTCAATTTTCATTGCGCAATGCAAGAGTGCACTGAACAAAACGCATAAGCCAATGTATTGATTCCCCATAGGCTACTGTTGTTAGTGGCTGAGCAATACACTGTCTTCTGTCTCGTCTGTTGTACGAGCGCTTGCTGAATGTGCAAATGCTTGCGACTGCACTAAGTGCGCGAACTCTTGTTACAATTCACAAGCACGCAAACATCTTGCTAGTAAGCTTTGAATAACTTACAGTGGTTAGGAAAAAGCAACATACTGCTGACAACAGCCACTGAACAATTGAGGTCATGTTGTTCACATCATACAAAACCACACAAGATTTGACTTTCACAGCTTCCAGATGGATAGTTTGACTTCTCTGGGTTTAAAATGAGATAAAATTCAGAAGAAACCCCTCTCTCTAATGCTATTAATTACTCAAATAAGTTTTTTGTATACAAGTATCGTGTCGATTCATAATCTGACATCCAGCCTGCTGACATGCTAAGAGTTATAAATGTGCTTGCTATCTCTACATAGTACTTGATGAATTAAAGTCCAACCCTGTCAAGATGTGATATTGTCATACCGTGAAGAACACACATAATCATCCTACGAACTTGAAGAACTTTTTATATCACACAATCCCACACTACAGTCATGTGATATGATATTTTCACTGATGATATTCATTGACAGTTTTGCCACATGTGGAAAGCTCTCTCTTGAATAACATCATCAAGTGCTCATCCTAGACACACAACACCAATTTTGACAAGCTTTCAATTCAATAGAGCTAGAAATTTTAATAGAAGATACAAGACACTCAGGGTGGTTGTTATTGTTGTAACAGCAGGGGCAATCTATACTGCACTACATACAGAATACTACTTCACTGTCATTTCTTCACAAGACTTGTTTTGGTGGTTTTTTTTTGTTTTTTTTTTTAATAAATCTTGTGATTATCAGCTGTTTTGATTGGCTCAAATCAGAGTGTGGCCAATCAGTCAGAGAGTGATCACAGGAATGCATCAAAGACTATTGTGAGGTCACGAATCAGACAGTCAGGTCCACTGGAGAGCTCACCTTCGATGAAAATAAACCTCTGCTTCCAACCCGGGTGGTCTGGCGGGATGAGAAAACGGGAGTAGCAGTCGCCCTGCTGAACGCTGATCACTGTGCTCTCAAAGCGGAATTTGGCATAATATTCAAAGAAACCCTGTCAAGAAGGGGAGGGGGTGAATGAAAACTTTGTCACAAGGGGGTTTGTCAAAAACCAAACAAACAAACAAACAAACAAACGGACTGATGATACTCAGACATCACTTATCAATATGGTCTTATTTATATATAGGTCAACTACACTGTAATAAGTTGAGTCTCTTCAGTGTTAACACAAATCTTCTGGAAAGGGCCCTGCTATTGTTACTACCCCAATATTGGCAGATTTCCATTTTCATGCCAGGATTAAAGGGATCACTGTAGGCAAGGCTTGACACTAACTTTTTCTTCTGGTGGCCCAACAATAAAATTTGGTGGCCTGATCAGGCCACCAAAACATATCTTCACTACTTCTGGTTGCCCCAGGCCGACGCTTATGTCGAGGCTTGCTGTAGCTATACAGTGCACTCGTGCTGAAATGAACATGGTTATAACAAATTTTGTAACAACAAACTCAAAATTCAGGTCTAAAAATTAGTATGTAATCAATATATTTATGCACTTCAGGACTTTGTCATTTTCCCTCACAATTCTGACCCTGAAATATAATTTATTACCTCCGCCGAGGGAGGAGGTTATGTTTTCATTACCGATGGTTTGTTTGTTAGTTTGTTTGTTTGTTTGTCCGTGTGCAAAATAACTCAAAAAGTTGTGCACGGATTTGGATGAAACTTGCAGGAAAGGTTGAGAATGACACAAGGAACAGATGATTAAATTTTGGTAGTGATCCGGAAATTTTTATGGATTTTATGAAGGATTTTCGATATTCTGGCAGAAAGGGTCAATGAACTTGGGAGTTCAAGCTGCGCATTTTGAAGGTTTTCATACGTGCACTAAAGTGTGTGCTCTAGTTTCTGCTGGGGCGAGGCGGGCCGTGCAGCTGAGGGTTTATGATGTAACAAAGGCTTCTATATTGGGAAATCGGACGATTTTTCAGCATGCACATGTATGGGTGGAAATCACTGATCTCTATGGAAGAGCAAGATCATCATTGGAAAGTAGCTGCGTGGCGGAGATCTTTGCTCTCAGAGTGCTTTTCTAGTTTATACATGTATCTCATATTCAATGCCCACAAGCCAAAATCACAAATGGACATGTTCACTGACTTGTTAGTCTTTCATTGATAGAAAAATCCTGCAAAGGAAATTGAACATAGTGTCGCACATAAACTCTTGGGGTAAATACAACTCAAAAGATTATTGCATCCAATATCCATTAGACAACAGACAGCAGGTGTGTGATTGCTTGTCAATGGCAGATAGAAGGTTAGGTTCTTTCTTGTCCAATCACAGCACAGTAAGTTTTTCATATGCATTCACAGACAATAAGATTTCATCAAACTTGTCTATATTAAATTTCTGGCTCACAGACACTAATGATAAAAATATAACTTGTCAAAACTATCAGGATGGTTAGTTAGTACGGATTCCAGCAAAGGGTGACAATACAGCCTAAATATCCTCAAAAACTCCAACCTAAAAACGAAGAAATTGCAGATTTGGGGATGAGGACGTACCTTGAGTAGTGAGAAGAGACCCTGAGTATTCCTAGACTGGTTAGCATTGCGAGGTTTCCTTCCCTCGTACAGCCTCTGCACGTAGTGGCGTATATTTCTTGGCACCATGAATAGATCATCACCCTGGTTAGACAATGACAAGATGAACAAAAGAGAAAAGAACCCGATTTTCAAGAGGATGTTTGCTGGCATGAGGTCATACTGTCTTCATGATTCATCTGGATGACTAGGACACGATACAGTACTGAAGGCCATACCCACATTAGCATAAGTTGACTCTATCTTTCAGTAGTGTGATTTGGCATAATCATGTTACAGAAAGCATTTCCAGTAAAAGGGGACGTATTCTTGAGGATAGCTACCTTCGAGGATAAGCTTCATTGTGTGGACATGCGTCGAAGTTTGGGGGAAAGAGCTTAACCCTGGAAGATAGCTATCCTCGAGGTTAAAGATCACCATCTGAACGTAACTAAAAGAAGAGGTAGACTTACCGATTGCAAAGACTGTAGTGAAGAGAGGACAGGAGGTTTGCATCCCACTGGAAATCAAACCAGGAAACACAGACAGGCAGCTTTAGAATACACTGTTACACACATCAAACACTCTAACCTCAAGGCCACAGAAATTACTTCACAGCCAGTACAGTGTAGAGAGCAGTAGGTATAGTCAGCACTTGACTGAATACGCCACTACACAGACAAACAACATTATCATCCACTGCCTACTGCAACATTCATAGATGAAGTTATGTTTGTAAGAGTCTACTATACAGAGATTTGATTGACATGCTGCAGGGAATATTCACATGCATCAAAATCAGGCACAAATATGCAGTTTGGTTTAACAAATGTGAAAACTGTATACTGTCAAATGTTCAAAGAATGCTAAGCGAACTAACAGTATTTCATACATTTTTCATTTCCATTTCAAAACCATATTTTCTTACTTTGGATATGAACAAAAAAAAAATCACTGAAAGTATAATAATAGGCAGCTCTGTGACCTCCATTCATTATTCTGATGTCAGAAATTCAGCCAAAATTCAGGAAAAAATATGCAGCTTGGTTTAAAATGTGAAAACTGTACACTGTCCCATTTCAAAAAAAAAAAAAAATGCCAAGCAAACTAACAGAATTTCATACATTTTTCATTTCCATTTCAAAACCATAATTTCTTACTTTGGTTTTGAACAAAAAAAAAAAAAATCACTGAAAGTATAATATTTGGCAGCTCTGTGACCTCCATTCATTATTCTGATGGTCAGAAATTCAGCCAAGCCAACAGTGGAGTGACCATTAACTGACCTTGGAGGTAGTTGATGATCATGAGGGCGTAGGAGTAGGAGGACAGTGTGCCCTGGCTGGCATCGTTGATCCCCCGACTCTTGGCCCATTGCTTGATGATGAGGATGAGGGGAGCCACACGCCAGTCCACTGGAGGGCAACATTGGATAGAATGACTCAATGAATGAATGAATGATGAAAGGACACCAGTATAACATGTAGATATAAAAAATCTTATTGTTCAATACATCAACAACAAAACTGAATGAATGACACCAGTATATGTAGAAATAAAAATCTCATTGTTGAATATATCAACAACAAAACTAAATGAATGACGCCAGTATCATGCAGAAATAAAAATCTAAGTGTATAAGAGAGCAACAACAAAACTTAATGTTAAAGAAACAAATAAAAAACCAAAAAAAAAAAGCAAATGTGAAATGATAAATATCTTTCTCCCTTTTCTATAAACAATCAAACAAGGTCTTACAAAAATTTTTCTCAAACTTGCCCAAACCGACATTTGGTGCCGACTCATATTACTTGCCTTGATGAACGGTGAGTACTAGTTGCCAAGGACAAGTAGGTTTGAAGCACCCAGCTCAAACAATTGCATTATTTTACCCTACTGATGTCTGTGCATCACTGTGAGAACTGTTTGAAAAATATCAACAAATTGACATTTCAGCAACAAATATGGGATCCATTTCATGAGATGCTTGGCCATAATCGCTAGTAACAGAAAATCAAATTACCATAGCAACAACTCTCATAATCATAGCTGATTGATTACTGACTGGCTTGTAACCATGGTGATCACATTTAGGGCCTATTTTCAGTTACATTTAATGCAGAAGGTCTTATGATACAGATCTGTCATGGATGAAGTGGTAATCAATAAGTGTCATTACAATTAGTTTTATACTCACTTCTAGAGTAGCACTGTAGAAGGGCAGTATTGCGAACACCCTAGACAAGGAACAAGTGAGAACACATTCTAACATAATACCATTTCTAGGTCTGAATTCTGTATTCAACAAGTTCTAACAGAGCAAATTATATCACTATGGTACATGGCAAAGACTTTGACTGAAGACTTGTTTAAACAGCTACCCTTTACTAGGGCACCACTGTATGAAGACAGAACCATATCATTACAGCAAACTAACATGGCTTTGACCGAGTTCCTTTCAGGATTTTTGCTGTCATTGTTGTTGCTGCTACGATAACTGGTCAAATTGGAAGTTGGTATTAGAGTCAACTTACTTCCTATGAGGTAGGGCAATTTTCAAAAGATTTTACCCACTCCTATTGGGTGCCTGATGCGACATTTACAAATTCTATGGGGATATCAAGATCGTGTATTGAACGGGTTGACACATGGCACATTCAGTTCAAATTAAGGCAATCATTGAAATCTTGTATGCAAAGGGTAACAATTGGTGTGTTTCCACAGAGAATACGATAGACCCGAAATTTTGTAAACGTTGAATTAAATACCACACTAATGCAGACCTGGCTTGTTTCCACAGAAAGCGTATAATCGGTTAAAATCCAATTCTACACCTATATGTAGATGTGACCGGATGTCTGGAAAGTTGGTATAGTGCATTGTAGGAAAATAGACCTTCATCATGGTGGCTGTTATGATTTGCCGATTGATGGATTCCATTGCGTTTTGGATGGTGTTTTTGCAGTCTAGTTTGGCACTGTCTGATGAAGCATGATCATGTCACTGGTCATTGACTTTAGATAAAACTTCCGGGTCATACAGCGACCTCACATCAGCTATATCGGATTATTGAACCCGGCATGTTTCCACAGCGCTGAAACGGGAAACTCACCCGGAAAGAACAACCTCATGAGACAGTTACCATAATCAGAATTTTTGTGGCTATCGGAAGCTGAAAAATCCAACACTGGTGCAAATCCATAGGCTCTCCTATCGGATAGAATCCGATAAGGTGCAATCACACATCGCCGGTTTAGACGGCGGTTCATGGCGGTTCAGCAAATCGCCGTGCTCCGCCAAAGACCGTGTTTACACCGTACACAAACCGTGGTCATCCGTCACTCATCCGCCATGAACCGCGAGAACCGCGGGGAACCGCGGGGAACCGCCAGAAAAATTAAACATGTTTAATTTTTCGTGGCGGTCTTGGCGGTTTGAAATGGACCGTGTTCACATCGCCGTTCATCGTGTAAAGAACGGCATCCTCCGTGTTTGCACCTCAAGATCCGTGATAATACCGTGTTAACACCACCATAATTTTCAAGCGAAAAGAAACAATGAACTTAAAAGAGAATAATGGCTCCGGAGACACTTTGCGGCGGAGCAATAAAAATGGAGAAAAAAGCAAAGATGAACCCATAATTCAAGATCGGATAAATATATTGAATGTTATAGTTTCCTTACTTCTTTAACACATATACAGTAACAAATAAGTTTAATGTTCAAAAAGTTGTTAGGTATGTTGAATTACCTTATTTACATTAAAACCATCATTTTCATTAAAAGGTAACTTCATAATTTTACTTAAGCTTAAGAGCTTTTAAGATGGCCAGCCACGTGAACCTGATAAGTTATACACAGAAGACTTATGTAAATATGTTATGTTGATACAGATAAAAATATTATGTTGAAACTTAAGAGAGTAGAGGGAAATGCAATGTTGAAAATTAAAAAAGGCACCATTATATGTTACGTGAACCTGTAAGTAAAGAGGAAACTATGCACACATACTGTATATGCTTGTTTGATAATGTATAATATACATAAATGTCTTTTTATTGACTGTTGTTAAAGGTATAATTATTATTATTATAATTATCATCATTGCCGCTCTAATAAAGCGCATATACCTTTGGCAAGGTCTCTATGCGCTTTAGAGGGGGAACAAAAGATAAACAGGAAAAAGGTAATTTCAGAAACAGCAACATGCTCCTTTAATCATCATCTACAAACACTATGTTACTATTTTAACAGATAGGTTTTTAAAAACATTTTGGACTTATTGATGGAACTTGCATGTTTTATCTCTTGGACTGCTGTTCCACAGTCCTGGAGCGGCGTAAACTCCGTTTGCCATAGTAGTTTGTTGTAATGGATCGAGGGTATCACATACAGATTCCCCTTACGATTTAGGAACTCTCATAGGCTCATATTTCACAAGGAGCACTGAAAGGTAAGAAGGAGCAATTTTGTGAAAACATGGATAAACAAGCAACAAGATCTTAAATTCAATACGCGAAATAACTATGTGAACACTAAATGAAAAAGAGAGATGTTGAAACAAGCAAGTACTTGTACGTCACTTGATGAATAAACCTGCAAATGAACAGGAAACTTCGGAAACTATGTTGGATTCTGCTTTGATATGTATGTCTTTTTAATGACAGTTAATACAGATATTTTAAAAATCAAAAGAGAAAGAGAGAAAGCACGTTGAAACTTGAAGATAATTGCTTTTAGCATCACTAATATCAATCTGTAAAACATAGGGGGCTACAACGATTCATAATTTCTTTCAAATTGCGTTTACCAAACAAAGCAAAACGCTCCTTGTTGAAACCCATTGAGGAAAAGTGAAAGGGCTCTGATTGCATCCAAATACACGGGCTTGGTATGGACTCCTCCACCTTCCGGGGAGATCCGTGTTACTACCGCGTCAATCCGCGTTTGCTCCGTGTTCAGAACGTGTTGAGAACGTAGTCAAAGTGCTTTCCGCCATCATTGGGACACGGTTCACGGCGGTTTGAGAACCGCCATGAACCGCCATCTAAACCGGCGATGTGTGATCGCACCTATAGACCCACAATTTGGAGTTCTGTAGAAACACGCCAATTGTTCTGACAGTTGTCATCTTTGTTGTTTATACTCACTGTGAGGTGATTAATATTGAGGTCACACTCCACATCCCTGTTAATCAATCAAACAAAAGCATTGAAACAATAAGAACAACTTGTACAATGAAACGTACAGAACAGAACAACAAGACTGTAGAATAACAAATCAGAATACAGGAATCACTTTAAGGAAGCAATCAATGGTCAGACATACTACAAGTAGTAAAAATCAATGGTTTTAAATGATGTGTACTACTCTCACAACCTTTTAATGTCCTTTAATTTCCAAACAATAATCCTCACAACTCTTTAAAAATAATATATGCACAACTGCAGCTAGGCAGAAATATTAAAAAAGATATAAGCAAATAGATAAATTAGTGAATGATAGATAGATAGATATCATTTCTCTTCGAACCATATGTCACACGTCACCACAAAATGAAAAAGGAGGGAGATTCTAAAGAGTACTGTGTAAGTTCTACATCTTTTATTTTTGCAAATTTTGCAAGCCAGGTGCTATGCACACATCTTACAATTCACAAAAATATCAATGCTGATCTGGACATGAATGCGATGAACGCAAATACATTTCTCAATTCATTACTCTGCTTCGCTATGGGAAATCTAACCACTCACGAAAAATTAGACTCACTAAATATAATGGCGTATACAGTAACCAGGAAGATACTTCTGTGTTACATATCATTTCTACAACTGGAGAGACTTACATATTCTCCTTTTAGGAGATGAGCATAATATTAAACTGCAAATTAGTTTCTCTGATGAAATTGATGAAACAAAAATGCTATCAAGGGGGACATCTCTGTGGGAAGTACTGTAAAACATGATATCTTCGCGGCATGAAATTTTCGTGATTTGGAGCCGATGGCCTTTTTCACGGCATGAAATTTTCACGAGTTGCCTGTAACATTCAATGCATATAGTGTAGACAAGAACTTTCACATGCACTTTAATTTCGTGAATCTTGGCTCTTGCGAAATTCACAAAATTAAAATGCATGCGAACATTCCTCATTTTACAGCAATGTAATGTAAAAGAAAATCTGAGATTTCAATACAAACCCGTGGTGATACTTGAACTTGAGGATAGGAACCTTGGCAAAGATGATCTTCATGTTGGTGAGGAGGACGTTAGCTGCATGAGGAAGACGGGTGTCAGATATAAAATACAAGATCAAATTAAAATTGATCCCAAAGACAGGACTATTGTTTATTTCTTCACAAATAACACTGCCATAAAACACTAATTTTGATATCCTATCGTCTGCAGAGCACGAGAAGGGCATTAAGGTGCCTCGAACACTACGGCTTTAGTGGCAACGTAACGCCCTTATCATTCTCAGCCGACACTTTAATAAAAACAATGGAGAAATGACTTGTACTTCAGCAATTTTTACTGAAAGAGGGAAAAAGAGAATGAATGCTGCAACTGAACTCATGATTACATAATCATTCCAATAAACATAAAAAGATTGGGTTAAAAATTATACTTCCACTGCAAAATCAAAACTATACAGTTGCATAGTCACGATAAATCACAGTCATTCACTCAGAATAGGACATGCCTAGCCTAGCAAAGAATAATGCAGAATAAATAATTTTGATAGATTACATCAGAAATTATTCACATTGTACATGGAAATAAAAGCATTCAAAGCATTTGGCTTTTTAATACAATGCTGATGTTTCATTTTAGTCCCTTTACTTTTAACAAAAAATTGTTAAAGTTAAGTAAGGTATAAATTCAATAAGCTTTTGATACTTACACACTGCACTCTGTAAGTAGGACCTCAGCGTTAACAGGACATTCCTTGATTCGTTTGGTAAAATCTGTTTTTTGTTTAAATGGGTGACAGAAATTACAAAATACATCAGATTCTTATCAATAACAACAAAAATAATTACAAATTACACTTGTTACACATCCTCTCCAGAAAAGAAGAAGAAGAAGAAGAAGAAGAAGAAGAAGAAGAAGAAGAAGAAGAAGAATCTAAGAAAAAGAAATGTAACTGGATAGTGCAGTACCTTGGCCTTTTGCTTTCAGTATCACTCCACTCAGAGCAAACAGTCTGAATAACAGGCCATACTTCTCTTCCATGGAACCGATCAAATCACAGAAGCCACTTTTCCTTGGATTCATGCTGTATCTTTCCATCATGGTTATTGCTATTCAACATTATCAACACTATTTCCATATCCTTCATTAATGAAATCCGGCTCAGTGATCGGTCTTCATAGTGCCCTGTGACCAAACATAACATTGCTACAATGCTGAAGATGAAATGTTGATAGAGAAAAATGTGACATATTGTGATGAAATTGCTATCTGTACTGGCCTCAGAGGCAGACCTCCATAATCATGTCAACTACATTACACTCTTCATTTGCCTGGCAATATGTTAACAATTCTATTTTAACAAGTTTACTATCCTTTTCATACACGTATATTCATTCGAGGGATATAAAACAAATACATCCTGCATTTTTTCAAGCAACAAGTGAAATTACGGATTTTTCAGTGACGGAAATTGCATTATTCCTCCTATATACCTCGTGATCCATAATTTGAACTAAAGCCTCTCAGTGCATGGTACAGTTCAACCAGCGATCAAGTTCCCCCTAGATCGCGATCACGGGCGATCAGTGATCGCATACGCGATATGTAGCAATCAATTGATTTTATGATTGCGACATATCTCGTATGCGATCACTGATCGCCCGTGATCGCGATCTAGGGGGAACTTGATCGCTGGCTGAACTGTATATATGTTTATCACAAGGTATTGGCTTTAGCACAGCAGGTACAATGATAAGTGCCTGTCTTCATTCCTACTTACATCCCAGAGGTACAGGCACAGGTCTGCATCACAAGACTTGCTTCCAAATCCATTCATGGAGGAACCACCCAGGATCAGGTCAGACTCTGCATACAGAGAAGTGGACAGATTGAGATTAATCCTTTCTATGTCAGGGACTATGGACAGTGTGTACAATGCTATGAGGTTTTCTGTGCCAATCAGCACTTGCAGCACACAAAGGGTTAAAGGACAAGTTCACCTTCATAAACATAAGGATTGAGAGAATGTAGCAATATCAGTAGAACACATCAGTGAAAGTTTGAGGAAAATCGGACAATCCGTTCATAAGTTATGAATTTTTGAAGTTTTTGTGCAGTCACTACTGGATGAGAAGACTACTGCAGTGTATGATGTCACATGCGTACAACAATATAAGGATAATATAAAGAGAATTTCACAAAATTTCATCTTTTGAAACAAGTACACATTCCCTTGACTCATTACTGACATCTGTTATGGGTAATATTATTCCCATTGCCTTTAGAAAGAGGCAAGTCAAGTGCTCTTTTATTATGCCAAAAAGGGAAAAATATGTTGAATTTTCTTTACATTTTCTTAAACCCTTTCTTGGAAATCCATCAACAGCAGACTTTGCTCTTTAAATAGACCAGACATCATTTTAATACTGTTGTACTCATATGACGTCAAGAGCCTTAGTAGTCTCCTCATCCAGCGGTTCCAACACAGAAACTTTAAAAATTCATAACTTTTGCATCGATTGTCCAATTTTCCTCAAACTTTCACTGATGTGTTCTACTAATATTGCTGCATTCTCTCAATCCTTATGTTTATGAAGGTGAACTTGTCCTTTACTATGAAAATGAACAAAGATGAATGCAAGGATTGACAACCCCGAAAACATAACATCTCTGGTATCCCTCACGGAGGGGGCATTTTAACAGGGTTCCTGCACTTTTTTACAAATCTAAATTCCACGATTTTTCCATGCCTTTTCAACGTAAAAGTTTAGAAATCCAGGACTCTTTTTTTAAAGAGAGTACCTTTCTCAAAACTAAGTGGTTGGTGTTAAATAAATGGAAATGCTATTGGATAACTAATGTCCATGTAAAATGTTAAGGTGTGTGTACCACATCCACACTGTATGTAGTGGACGAATTGGTCCAATTTTATTTGATGAATGTTTTCCTTAAAAACAAAATAACATTGCAAAAAAAGAAGATCATAAGAAAAAAAAAAAAAGAATATTCAAGTTTATAAATTCCCATGACTCTTCCATGATAGGTATTTTTAAATCTGTAGTTTTCATGACTTTTCAATGCCTGAAGAAACATTTTCAGAATTCCACGATTTTTCCAGGTTTTCCATGACCACAGGAACCCTGTTTAAAGCAAAGGTGGTCATGTTTATAGTCAGGAAGACTGGATGAAATACCTCACAGCCATGCAAATAAGAAACATAATTAACAATGCCAATCAAATGTCACCTTGGATGACTTTATATCAATGCTACCAGTTGAGCACTGCTTTTATTTGAGGGCCTTGTCTGACAAAATGCATCAAATTGTCAAATCGTACACCACTGTACAGATGAGTGCCCTGTAATAATACTGACAACATGACACAATATGATGTGATATATCAAAACATACCTTTTGATATTAAAGTTTTCATCTATACACGCTGTAGATGTATCCTTCTAAGCCCTTACCTCTCCCTGCTCACATCTGATGATCCACGTACCATACAGTCAGAGAAGAAATCATTACTTTTCACAGGCTGCTTTCTGACCATTCCAGATAAAAGTTTGCTTGACAGTATAATACCCTCTCATAACTTGTAGTGAAATCAGCAGGACTTGTTTTATAGAAGTAAATCGAGGAATTCTTGTCAATAGGCAGTACTTTATGGAATATTCACCACACAGATCGTATTAATGGCTTTCATTTCATGGGTGGTCAGGGTGGTCCACAACTTTAAAATTGAGCATGTTGCAAGCTCTGAAACTGAGAATACTGCAGAAATTGTATGTGCACAGAGCGCACGTCACAAGCACATAGTACGCAACATTTCGCAGCTTATCTCTTTTTGTGCTACTTACATTCAATGTTCTCTCTCATGTTTTGCACATAAATATCTAAGTACCAGGTAGTTTGATATTTCTTACGTTTTGCACATGGTTTTCACATGTTGAATACATTTTATTTTGAGTTTGTTGCAAATTTTTGAGGATGTTGCAACATGTTGCTGGCTTTTGAGGATGTTGCTGGCTTTTGAGGATGTTGCACAAGAATTTGAGCATGTTGCAGTGACATGCTAAAACCCCTCGTGGACCACCCTCCAACATCTGTTTTACTGTCACTTGAATAACTTGTCCATCGTAACTCATTGACAGCCTAAATACATGATTGGCCATATGATGACTCTATCTAGAGCAGGACACTATTGAATGGTCTGGATGTCTGTCAAAATTTCAAGATTTTACAAGAAAATTTCATGTAAAGTGACTCACTCGGAAAGCGACGTCTGATGCAGGCTTCCAGTTCACGCCTCATGCGCTCTTTTGCTATTGCTTGCTGTTCAGATTGCTTGTTCTCCTGGTAGTATGTCCAGATCTTGTCTGACATCTGGAGACAGAAGAAACAATATCATACGCTGTATAAATGCTTTATCATTGCTCAACAAATGTTAAAGGGTATCCCCAGGCAAGGACTTTATATTTGCCAGTGTATAAATGACAGATGATACACCATTCACTGAACATGTACTGTATCGCAACAATTTTTATCTCATAAATTGAATGTACGCATACCATGAAAACAAAACATAATAGTAGACGCAATTCATGCACATACTTGTTTATACTTGATAAATTCTATAAATGCCACCAACTATTTTTTTTTTCTTCACAGAAATACAATCATACTATAGATATATCATTGGTATGTGTTCCAGAAGCAAAACAGATATTTAAACAAAGTCTTCCTGTGCCTACAGGTCCCCTATTGAAAGCAATGTAACTCCATGTAGTTGATTCATTATAAATAGAATAGAATAAAACAAGAACAACATAAGTTTCAGCCAATGTGGACATTAATCAGCAATATTGAAAACAATCACACACATAAATCAAATTGCCTAGTAGGTGGTAATGTCATATCATCACAACTCCCCTGGTTTGTACACAAAAGTATGACACAAATCATGTCACTCCGCTGGTTAATGATTTAGTAAATCTTACACCATCTCCTCCCATGAGAATCATTGTTGCTAGATTTTCAACAGAGTCATAATGCTCTGATCTATAGGATACGAGTAATTCTTCAGGACTTCATGTCAAAACAGTAAATTCAATGAAGATTTGTGTACTACTGGTAGTCAATGTGACACATGCATCCTGTGTGATATATATATGATATGCATACCTGTGACTGTGAGAGATATCATTGTTTTCTATATATAAAAAAAAAAAGAGAGAAAAAAGCATGAAGCTTGACAAATCCAGGGGTTTCTCTCTTATCTTATGCCAATTCTAATGAATCTTTTCTACCAATGTGTTGACAAACAACTCGAATACAGGGTGGAACTGCACATCAAAATGTGTGTACTTGTATTAAAAAGGGTATTATCTCGATTCTGAAGAGACCATAAAGCAACTTTATAAAACAATCTATGCAATGAAGAGAAGGTCAATGCACTCTGTATTTTTTTTTTTTTTTTCTGTGCAAGAAGGACATCCATTTCCACAGATTTTTTTCCCCCAAAAAAGTATGTATCAATACCAGGGTATTCTCTCTCAAATAAGAAATTGCAGTATCTGTCACACAGCCTGAAAATTTTCAATTTATCACAGCAATTTTCTGATGTACATCATAGTCTCCATATTGATTTCATATCGAGTGATATTAAATATTAATTGGCTGATATTGGTATGGGATTGACTGTTCGGTTAATGTGATGTGCAATTGTTTGATTGTGACAAGGTCACTCATTTGCTGTGACTGTATCTTATCTACAAACCACTTTATTGTACTCAATTCATTCCTGCAGTACATTGCGGGGAAATTGTGGGGAAAAAGTCAATGTAGAAGTATAGTCCTTGTGCAATCATTTTTGTTTTTTTACATTTTATAGAATGACAAAATTTCTGTATTCATTCTATTTCACTAATATTCATGAATCCAAATTCCCTTAAATTTCCACAAGTTTGGACTAGGTCTGCTTTGTTATGTGCAAAAGATCATATTCTAACAAAGTGGCAAAACTGTGACAGCTCTTTTTTTTTTTTTAGTCAATTTAATCACCCCATACACTGATGGATTAAGAACCTGGAAAACTGAAGTTGTTTCAGGCTAAACAACATCACAAAAGCTGAGCTAATGGCCGTATTTAAAGATCTATCATGTATTCTGGTTATTACTAAAAAGTTTTCTAAAAAGGCAACAGTACAATTCTTTGCTATCTACTGTAAAAGTGGATATATATATATATATCTTTTTTTTTTATTTGAGCTAATGGCCGTACTTAAAGATCTATCATGTATTCTGGTTATTACTAAAAAGTTTTCTAAAAAGGCAACAGTACAATTCTTTGCTATCTACTGTAAAAGTGGATATATATATATATATCTTTTTTTTTTATTTGAGCTAATGGCCGTACTTAAAGATCTATCATGTATTCTGGTTATTACTAAAAAGTTTTCTAAAAAGGCAACAGTATAATTCTTTGCTATCTACTGTAAAAGTGGATATATTTTTGCGCTCTGCCGGGTATGATACATTTTATGTTTCTACTTCCGCAGAAGACATTAATCAGTGGAACATATGACAAGTAAAAATATTTGCATTCATTTATTTTCGCACTAGTTTTTGGTCACCAGAAATGCGTAAAAATTCCACTTTTACCCTATTTTGATAGAAAACTCACCAAATCTGAGTGCAAACGATCCGATTTTGCCTTTGAAGCACTACTTGTACCAGCTACCTTATTTGACTGTTCTGTTTTGGGGTTTGCTCCTTCCGTCCTCAACTCATTGACGCTCTTCTTCAGTTTATTGGCTGCAACTGCATCTGAAGTTTGGGACTTGATACTGTCGTATATGTCAAATCTCTTATGAATGCCAGTGCTCCTGGGCAAACCTTTGTAATTATTTGAAACAATCTGCTTAGAATCACGAGTTCGGTCCCGGACCTCGGATGCAGACATTGTCCTCTTGCTATTAAGTGCAGCACTTTTGGTAAATTCTCGGGGCGTGTCACGCACTGACGGTGAGTGCGAAGATGACGGTGAAGACGACGACGATGAAGTGGATGACGATGACGCGGATGGTGAAGATGATGACGACGACGGTGGCACTGAAGACGTAGAGTAAGACCGATGATGATCCAGGCGTTGCATCTTTCGTGGCCCTGGGGCAATTTGGTGGTTTTCTAGCGGTATTCCCATTCTCTTCAATGACCTACCGGGGGGCATCCATCCATCATGGTAGCTATGATAGAAAGTTAGAATGATAGACATTCTCAGAGAAAGTAATAAATATTCATGACAAACTTCTGCAAAAAATTTGTACTGTAATAATCTTACTTCTGATCACATGACCATCAATGTATGCACTATTGCAAGTTGTTGCATTAACCACACATTAACATTTTGTACTGAATCAGGGTGTTACTATCTCGCATTTACACAATTGTATGGAGATTTAGCCCATATTTTATTTTCCTCACCGTATTCTTATTGATATCATTCAAATTCAGTTGCATCTGACTAAATTCATTTTATTTTATCTTTTTTCTTGGGGGGGGGGGGTGGGGGTGGGATTGTTGTTGTTTATCTAGTACTTACGGGTTTCTGGAAGCAACATCCCTGTTTGCAAACGTTCGCTTTAAGCCAGAGCGACGGGCATCTCTGGAGGGTATAGACATCTTGATGCTTGGCGAGCCCTGTTAGTGAAAGAGGCATTTGTAAAGAAAAAAAAAAAAAATGAGAATAATATGTAACATAATATATTTTGCCTTGTTAGTGTGTGCTACTGTGCTACCAAGACCAAGGCATGAGAGAGATAGCAGAATTAACAGGAACAAGACCAAATGAAACACCATGACCATAAACGACCTTGAATACAAGACAGAACCTTTACATGTATCTGTTGTGTGTTGCATTGGAACACTTCATGCAGTTTAATATGTGGGATACTATGCTGAGTGGAAGTCTACTTCATAAGCTGCTTCAACTCTTTTGAAAACAGTCTGACACTCATTAATACATGAATTGGCAACTATTAAAACTCCAATTACAATGTCAACCTGCCCTATCTAGAAGATTTTAAAGAACACTTCAGCTATTTTAAATGCAAATCTGCCCTTTGCTAGAAGCATTTAGAATTAGACAGGGAAACTTATAACTGAACTCCAGATGGTATTATTAATAAAGCTATAGGACTATGGAAAACCTTCACATTGAAACATGACAAAGAAAAACAAACTGACCTGTAACTATCATCAAAATTGATCAAATCTGTGCATACTTAGTACTACAGTATGAATAATTATCAAAAGGGATAAAAACAAACAAACAGTGCATGCAATTGTAATACTATAATACAGTATGACAGGTGCGAGCAAATATCCAGACATGGTTGAACAGCAGGCAGTACAATAAACTTACATGGCTAATCAGTGATACCAACTTTGTAGTGACCAAGACCTTGCTGAATAGCTAGTGTCGGCGAAGTCTACCACTGTACACGTACTGCTACGTACCACTGCCAGCCATGCATCAGTGAAACAGAAAGTCATGTGGTTTCAGATGCAGATGCCATAAACAAACTCTTTATGCTCCAAATTGCCTGACCCCAACTTGTATTAAGTGATAGCCTCACTCTGTGCAACTCATCTCGGTGGTCACAGCAGCACTAGCTGTAGCACAAGGGTGTACGACTATCACAACTACGGTGAAGTAGACATCAATGACAATGTTGTGCCAGTGCAGTAGACAGTAGGTCTACATCGGTGTCACTCTCACTCTAGTAATAACTGTTGTGTTAGTGGTTGGTGTATGAAACTCAAAAGACCGACTCACTCACTCACTGACTCAGTCTTATTAAACAACAAGTTTTATGAGATAGCTAGGAGTCTGGATGGAGTGTAACATTGTGTTCTTAAGTTAGATGGTCTAAAAATCTGTTCATCATGGGATAAAATATATGAAATAGGGAGACCATGAACCAAATTATGTCAAAAGGCTCAAGCTGTTTCCACCTTTGGTTTGCATGGATGACTGAGGGGTGATGTTCCACCTTCCCCAAATTGCGCAATACATTTCCAGCGAATGGAAGTTGCGCCATCACCATTGCCTATTGCTGTTTCTGCTAGCTTACTGGTCTGCTTGGAACAAACCACACCTATGCAGTGATTGATTGTGGTTACTAGTTTCTAAGGATGTGGGATTCCCCGAACCTAGTACGACCAAGGAGATAGGCGCCTAGTACCTCCTTGGTACGACACTATTCCAGTAACGTTCGTCAGTCAATTTACTGCATGCAGCGGTGCTAAGCTAATACAGAGCGTGCCTTTGCTCTGAGGAGCAAAGTTCAGCACTCATGTCCACTACCACGGGCGGAAAAGGCTGGCATTGCGGTGCAGTGGTGTGTGTGTGTGTAAATTGATGGGCTTCCTGAGCGATGGCATCTCAGCGATCTATTCATTTATCACTGCCGCTGGCAGTTGCTTTATCAGAGCCTTGCTCTTGGTGAGACAAAATCACTTACCAAAAATATAGTGAGCAGTGTCGTTTCATCGGAGTCTCCTGGAAATCAAGAAATTTATCTGATCATACACGGGCTCAGGTTTGAGATCTTCCTCTTCGTAAATGCATGCACCGTTCACACGGTCAGATCAGTCATATCAGACAACATGCATACGGCCCCATATATATGCGTACATGTACAAACACATAATTCGTACACATACACATTGTATGCACTACACACAGCGCCACACACACACACACACACACACACACACACACACAGTCATGATGATAGAGGCATGCAAAACGACCTTTAACTCCACGAGAGCTGTCAATTTCTTTTCAACATAGCCTTGTGGCATTAATATCACTGATTTTTATATCCTCCGTCAAGAGTACGGCATTCTCCTCCTCCTCATCTTTCATTTTCTTTTTAATTTTCCTTTTTCCTCCTCTTCTTTCTCTCTTCTTTTCATCTAGGTATACATACATTCTTTTCCTAATCTTCATGAACGTTATAAAATTACTTCTGTATTTCTCTATTACTCTTTGGCTCTTTCAAAAAAAAAAAAAAAAAATCGGATGTGGAAGACACTACCCAGGTACCCAAACCCTTAATGACTCTGAGGGATCCGTTTAAATTCTCTCCAATGGTAAATGATACGTTGCCCCTCCCCCTTCGGAAGGAGGGGGCACCATTGGACATTTATAATTGTCCCAGCCACGAGTACAATGTACTATATTGACACCACGCCCCCACCCACATTGCGCGCACACACGCACCACCACAAAAAACAAAACAAAACAAACAAACAAACAAACAACCCATGGGTGCATCCCAAAACATAACAATATAGGCCTAGTGCGCCTAATTAAAAGAAAAAGTATTAAAAAAAATGCAAGTCAACAAGACAAACAAAATTGAAACGAATTAATTATCTATTTGCCGGTTTTGTGGAAAAGGTTTATAGATTGGACCATAGTTTTCAGGATTTTGCAATTTAGTTTGAGAAATCTCTATTTGCAATGTGATGTGTGCATGCCTTGGAGATACATGTATAATCAGACTGATCTATATAATGGTGAATATTTATTGCTTTTTGTTAAAGAAGTGTGCACCCTTTGGTTTCTCTCTCACTCTAACCACAGCTCCAGCTAATTTGTAATGTTTGGAATATGGTTTTACTCTGAGTTGTAAACCCTTATGATATTATATTGGGATTTGCTGACTGTATATAGCTGTCACTTTTTTTGTGTGTCCATCACATAGGAACTAGGCCTACATTATAGGGCCTTACCACTTGCCACCGCTCCCCCCCCCCCCCTACTTTTTGTTTTTACCCCGGAAGTTGCATCAGAAAATGTCAAGTCATTTTGTTTGTTTTTTATTTGTTGTTGTTGTTCTTGTTTTACCTGTCAGATGATTAATCTTTGGGACTGAAGGAGGCGGCAAAATAAACTGAAGAGAAAAAGAAGAAGAAGAAGAAGAAGAAGAAGAAGAAGAAGAAGAAGAAGAAGAAGTAGAAGAAGAAGAAGAAGAAGAAGAAGAGGAAGAAAAAGAAAAAGAAGAGAGAAAGACAGAAAGAAGACGAAGACGAAGAAAGAAGAAGAAAATCTATGATCACAAGAAGAAGAAGAAGGAGCAGGAGGATGAGGAGGAGGAAGAGGAGGGCTGTTGACACCTTATGGAGAAACTGGTGGAGGATTGATTTTAAACCATGTGAAGTGTCAATAGAATTATCAATTTCCTGCTAAGAATATTGAGAGGTAAAGATTCATATATTCTATTGAAATTCATATCCGCCATTCATAAAGCTGAAAAATTGGACTTTAACTCCTCATGGTTAAGATTAATTGAAGACGCACTTAAACAAGCTGGTCTGTAAAATGTTTGGTTAGGCCAAAATGAAAATTTTAGATTGTGTTTAAACGTGAACTTGCTAAAACTAAGACTCAGTGATATATATATATATATATATATATATATATTTTTTTTTTTTTTTTGGTTAGAAATGGGGAGCGCAGTAAGGTCAAACCGTATTTGCACAAATTTTAGAATATTAAAAAGCAACCATGTTTTTGAAAATCATTTCATCAACCTAAATAAATCTGATGCTTTTATAGTTTATGTAAGTGTCGGTGTATCGCATATGAGATTGCCTGTAAACAATGGTCGATTTAATGCGAACACGTGACATTGTATGCAGTGCACACTTGTCGTCTCACATAGGAGATAATTAAGTTTCATTATATTTTTGATTGCCCTTATTTCCAAAGGGAGAGACGTCTCAAGTTGTATCTGCCCCAAAAGTTAACCAAAATTAGGTTTCCAAGTGCTTTGCACATGACAGAGCTTTTTGATACCAAAAGTACCTCTCAGTTGAAAAACTTAGCAAGATTTATTCGTCTTATCATGTCCCAGTTTTCTAAAAACACTGAAAAAGATAATAAGCACCATAGATAGTACAAAAAGAGTTGGTCCTACACGGACACGTAGCGGTAGGTTAGTGAAGCAACCTTCTTTGTTAAATTTGCAATATTCTATTATTTACATGTAGATTGTCTGTGTATCTTTTCATTTTACTCATATCTGTATTCTCATATACACTATATTATCTTGTATATTTTTTGTCAGGGCCGGCGGAGCGTTTTCAAAAGTGTGGGGGCCCACTTCCGGTTTCATGAGCTAACAAGCAAAAAAAAAAAAAAAAAAAAAAAAAAAAGTCCTCAGCTCATCTCTCCTCTTCCATTTCCGGGTTTCTCCAGCTGACAAGCAAAAAACAAAACAAAAACAAACGAAAACACACACACAAAAAAAGGTCTTCAGTGCAAAAACATAACTTACTGCGCTCACACTTCAAGATCTCTTACTCAGGGCCGGCGCAGTGTTTTCAAAAGTGTGGGGCCCACTTCCGGGTTTCAATTCAATTCAATTCAATAGAACATTTATTTCCAGATCAATTCGTGTAACAGCATGAGCTAACATTCATGAGCTAACAAGCCAAAAAAAAAAGGTTCTCAGCTCATTTTCTCCCCTCCCATTTTAGTGCCGCTTACGTACTCCCAGGTTTAAAAAAGTGTGGGGGCCCAAAGTGATGACACCTTATGTATTCCTTTGTATGATGCACAAAAAGTGTGGGGGCCCGAGCCCCCACGGCCCCCACGGCTGCGCCGCCCCTGTTACTTACCGTACTTCCGGGGCCCAAAGTGATGACACCTTATGTATTCCTTTGTAATGTGCACAAAAAGTGTGGGGCCCGAGCCCCCGCAGCCCCCACGGCTCCGCCGACCATGTTTGTGTTGTTATGTGTAATCTACAAGTATTGTATTCACTGGTTTTCCAATATTCTTTGTTTGTAAGTCTCCTACTCTCATACCCCGAGAGGGGGTCGAAAGAGTCAATAAAATTCACTTCACTTGGTACACCTACTTTGCAAGGAAAACTGGCACATTGTCTGGCTTACGTTCTATATAGATGTTTTGTTGCAGTTTGCATGATAATTACAGTTTATGTTCCATTGCGTTTTCATTATGATTATCTTGATTTTTTATTCTTCCGACCGAACAGCAACTACTGTACCAGTATAGGTTGAAAGAGAAACTGCTAACTTTCGAGACATTACGTAATGCAGTGACCCAAAACATTGCTTGGTTCCTCGCCCATCAACCGTGCGTAGAGGGAAACGTTTACTGTGTGTGCGTGTATCTGTGAGTTGGCCGTGGGACTGAGCTGAGCCGGTGCTGACGGATCGGAATCTAGTGTCGTACCCAAACAAAGTTGCCCAAAGTTGTCCGAACATCTTGAAATCCGGCAATAAAAAGGCAAAGACGATGGATTGCCACGATGATCTGAATCTTACGGTTCCTGTAAGTATCTATAATATGACTAGCCCCGGAGACCCGCCTGCGGCGGGTCAACACTGTACGTTGTACGTTGGGGCTGCTGGTCGCAGTTATAATATGACTTGTACAAATGTGTGCACACAGTATCACTAACATTAACAACAGTTATGGTTGAGGGGTCTAGATATCGCGCACGAAAATTTGAAATGCTCTTATAATAGAAGTTATTCCATAATCGTACCTGAATTTCTCAATGAATATCACGAAAATGCAGAAAAATCACCTCCCAGAATCTCCTGATGATACGATGACGGAGTAGTGCGCTGTCGCCGTTTGTATGTCGGACTTTTTTTTATGCGTTCACCTTCTCGGGGTATGTAAAGATCGCGCAGCTGCCCTATGTAGTTTCATGCGTGAAAGTGTCTGCCCCTCTCTGCGGCTGTAGCGTGCTTCGGCTTTCGTAGAATATTATCAACGATCGATCGAACAAATTACGAATTCTATCGGCTACGATCATACGAACGAGACAAGCGAGACGACACGTCTAGGCTACAACATCCTTAAAAAAAGATTTTAAGCTAAGGTAACTTTTATTTAGGTAAATTATAAGGTAAAAAATTGGAAATTTAGTGAAAAATTTGTTCCAAAAAATTGGAAATTTGGTGCAAAATTTGTTTGAAATCAAAATTTCTTACCTGCTTTCTTCTCATGTTTAGCGGTTGTCAGGTATTTTTATTCCATGGGCGTATCGGCAAATTTTGCGCTTAGTCCTACGCGTAATATTGCTTGCTATACGCAGTTACGCTATGCGCGATCTTTAAGTCCCTGCGCGAGACCTAGTACCCTTACTATTATATAATCACGATAATAGGCCATAGGACCTAGACCACGTTAGTAATAGTATGATGGGGGATTGTGTAAGTTGTATCGTTAGAGGTTCTGAAAATGATACTTAACAGTTCTTCCAAAGCAAAGCTTTTCTTACCCACCGGTTCCAAAGAGTGGTCGTAAATGGAAAAACATCACCATGGTCTGGATGCCAGTACTCAGCGGAGTACCCCAGGGAAGTGTATTGGGTCCACACCTATTTATTGTTTTCATCAACAACATCACTGAATGCGTCAAGGCTACCATTAGCTACACGCAGCCGCTGTCGTGAACAGCGGCTGCACCTCTATTCCTTCGCAGACGTTGTCATTTTTCAGTGTGGTTTTGCGACTCCTTCATGAATATCTTTATTAATCGTGGAAAACTACAATACAAGGAATTATCGTAATCTATGATAATCATTCAATAATCGTTATGTCACATGTGATTTTTTGTTTAATTACGTCAAAAACTCACCGAAATCTGTGGCTGCAATCAGGTCTGTAAACGTCCTTATTGCTTCACTCCTCATCTGCGTGTTATTTGAATGGCATTCACTCTCGTATATTACAACGTACAACGTACATGTAGGTAGTCGGAGAGGCGCCCTCTAGCTCTCCGACTACCTACGTTGTACGTTGTAGTATACGAGAGTGAATGCCATTCAAATAACACACAGATGAGGAGTGAAGCAATAAGGACGTTTACAAACCTGATTTCAGCCACAGATTTCGGTGAGTTTTTGGCGTAATTAAACAAAAAATCGCATACCGATTATTGAATGATTATCATAGATTACGATTATTCCTTGTATTTTAGTTTTCCACGATTAATAAAGATATTCATGAAGGAGTCGCACAACCACACTGAAAAATGACAACGTCTGCGAAGGAATAGAGGTGCAGAAGCGACAGCGGCTGCGTGTAGCTAGGCTACCATCAGACTGTTTGCTGACGATTGCATCATTTATAAACCCATCATATCCTCAGAGGATGAAACTTCTTTCCAGAATGATTTGGATAGTCTTGCAAATTGGTCCAAAACATGGGGCATGAAGTTCAATGTATCAAAGTGTTAAAAGTCCTTAGAATATCTAGAAAGAGGCAACCAGGGTCAAAGGGAGTGGTGATCACTCAATGCTTGGCGAAAAACTTGAAGAAATCAAGGAAGATAACTATTTGGGAATTATCCTGCAAAACAACCTAAAATGGGATAAACAAACCCAACATGCAGCCGCAAAGGCTACAAAAATGCTGAATTTCATTCAGAGAAATTTCTCGCATTGTTCCAAGAGTCAAGACAGTTAAAGAAAATCTGTATAAAACCGTCATCCGACCTCACCTCGAATTGCTACATCGGCCTGGAACCCGGGAACCCAAATAAATGGGGACATTCTCCAGCGAGTTCAACGACGGGCTGCTAGATTTGTTCAAGGTGATTGTAGAAAGCATGCTAGTGTCAGCGACATGTTAAAAGATCTTAAGTGGGAAACTTTGGAACAAAGACACCAGGACCACCAACTCATCACATTCCACAAGATGTTTAGGGGGAAATAGACATCTACTATCTGGAGAACTACACAAGACCTAAAATTGGCAGATCAAGACGCTCGCATACAAAGCAGTTCCAGATAAACCATTACACATCCAAGCCACACCAACAGTCGTTCTTCCCGGAAGTAATCTCCGCCTGGAACAGGCTACCCCAGACTGCCGTTGACTCCACATCAAACCAAAACTTCAAAAATCACATTAAAACCGCCGACTGTTTTAACTCAATAAATAGATCAAATTAATAACCACCGTCCAGCTCTCATCAACCTCCAGTTATATTCCCTAGAGGAAGTGTTGCGGAGGTCTATTTCTACAAGGTACAAGGTACAAGCGAACAAAATCAATTTTTGTCGTAATTATAGAACTTAACTGAAACCCTTGCAAATATATTTTGAACGTTGCAGCCAGCCTCCGTGCATTGTCTGTGGGAATGGATTAACACTGAAGTTTGTTGTTTCTGACTTAAACACGCGCACAAGTTTCACATCGCGCGTGTGATAGAATATTGCGCGCTTCTTCTGGTTTGACAAATCATGAAACAAATCGCCGAATTCTGGTCTAGAGAAGTTACCTCAAAAATTGGTATAAAATATTTATTCAAAAGCCATTGTATTTTATGCTTATTTCATGGGATTTTATTGTGTTTGTGGAAGAAAATTTTAAGTCCGGTCCCACAACGCTTGGTGGTACAATGTTGTACTACCTAACTAGTGTAGTAGTGTACGCGATTACTAGTTAGGATGTTCAAACTTATTCAACCTCTCCACTCCAGTTTGATTGGCCTACCTCCTATTGAGTAAACTCTATTACCCCAAGCTAACAAACCATTTAATTTACTACTAGATTCTAGTTAGGTATGTTGGGGGAGTGCATCTGCATGTCGATGTGCATGTAGGCCTACATGCAGAACTGCGAACCGTCTAAGTAACGTTCGGTGGGTCCATTTCACTTCATGGTAGGGTTGAACGTGTGTTTGTTTTTAGTGAGATTTGGCACTGAAAATATACATGAAAGAAAACATAAAAAAAAAAAAAAAATTCAGCTGATGGACGTATGGATAATGCTAGGTAACAGAGAGATCCAGTAATCAACGGCCATATAATTGAGGTCAGAAAAAGTACATTGCAGTGTAGAGTTTTAGACTCTAGTGCCATGCCAACAGCTGGCCAATCTTGTTCTCACACACATTGCTGCATGATTTGCCAAATGAAAATGTTGTCTCTGACTGGCACGTTTCTCCTTCATTTTCTTCCGCTCCATACCAATGACCCCTTGCTCTTTCTCTTTTCTCTTTCTCTCTGTATAATATTGCCTATCTATCTCTCTATCTGTTATAAAATGTGGGGGTGCTGTAGCATTATAGTGGATAAGACTCCCGACTCCTGATCAGCGAGGACCCGAGTTCGATTCCCTCCTAGTGCTCTTGGAAAAGATGTTTTACTGGTACCCATTGTGTCCCTCTCGACACAGGTGTATAAATGGGTTCCTGGCAATGCTGGGGTATGATAATGGCAGGGCCCGCTGGTAGAACAGTGGCAACACTGAAGAGGCTTCCCTGGGTAAATAAGACATTTATCATTATCATTATCATTATCATTATCATTATCATTATCATTATCATTATCATTATCATTATCATTATCATTATTATTATTATTATTATTATTATTATTATTATTATTATATCTCTCTTGCCCCACCCCCCACAGCTGGACCCTTTGAAGGATTTCTTCACCTGCCCGGTGTGCATGTGTCTCTACCACATGACAGTGATGACGCCATGTGGTCACCGTTACTGTGAGGGCTGCATCCTAGAGTGGATTGACAGAAGGTGAGACACAGCTCTAGTTGCAGACCTTTCTTTTAAATAACACACTCATGGAAGAGAGATCCGTCATGAAGGGTTAACACTCAGTCAGCAAGCACAAACTTAGCAGGTTGCACTCTACATTCTGTTTTGTCAAGCTTGAAGTACAAATCAGTTACTGTAAATGCCATATATTTTGCGAGTCTAAATTTTCACGAATCGGGAATTCCCAACGATTTCGCGAGTGGTTAAATTCACGATCTTGGAGTTCTGTACTGAACGGAGAAGTGTACACGCGCACGTCACGTACACATTTTGGGCAGAGTCAATATTTTCATGTGTCTTTAATTTCGCGAATAGCACCTGACTCACGAAATTCGCGAAAAATAAAAACCTCGCGAAATATTTGGCATTATACAGTAGTTGATTTGATTGCAATACCATGTATTTTGCCATGTATGTTGAATGAAATCATGACTTTACATTACCAACTTTTATTTGCCCAAAAGAAAGATGTACATCATAAGATATTCCACAAATAAACATCCCCCCCCCCCCCCACGGAAGAGAATAAAAAAATAGTTCATATGCGACAAGGTAGTGTACACAGACCAGTGTGTGATGGAAGAGGTTCATTTATCATTTAAAAGAAAGGGCACTAGGAGGTTGCAGTTTATTTGATATGGTGGTGGTGCACTGTGGAAAATTACTACATACATAAACATTCAAAATCTGAAACATAAGAGTAATCATCTGAGTAATACTTGTGCTTTCTCTGTCCTCTATTACTGCAGTACAAATATTCTCTGAGGATCTTATTCTCAACAAGCATTGCTTTTTGTTATGTTTTTTGTTCCACTTTGTCTCATTGTCTCTTATTATTTACAAACTAAGGAAATGTTATTTTTTGCTTATAAATGATATTGTTGTTGATATTACATTAATATTATGCTACAGTATGTCTTAGTGTTTATTGGATATATTTATTTTGTGTTGTTTTTGTCGTGAATATGGAAGAGTACAATTTGAAAAATGAATAAAAAAAACAATTCCATTTCAATGTTTACTCTTCAAATTTAGGCACCGATGCCCATGCTGTAATGCAGTGGTCAAGATCAGCAGTCTGGTCCGAGACACAGGATTCGATGGGTTAGTCAGCGTGATCACGAAGGAGCGAGATCGGGCGGAGGAGGCGTATTTCACCAGTCTCATTGAGAAGTGCAACCCTAGCTCTGATGGGGAGGGGACGTCAGCAGGTGCTCCGGCGTCATTTGTTCAGAGTGGTAAGGGGTGAAAATTGCCGCATCAAGATAGGAGAAGTGGTAGAACAAAAAGCATGCACCAACTGTCACTGCAAAGTGTCCATTTCTTCCCATGCTATTATATTTTTGATGCTGCTTGCCAAGCTAAGTGACGTTCATTCATTCAAGCGTATGGCACGGTGTGCCAGGTTGATACCGTTTGCTGATCATTGCTAGTCACTTGGGGCGAACCACGAGGGGTTGGCATCATTCGTCCGTTTTCTGGTGTGGGTGGATAGGGGGACCACTTCACCGGGTTGGCACCCTGCTCTTTGCGACGAATGAATGAAGTGAGATCTTCTACGTGCATGTGTCGTGGCTATTTAATAACACACACACGGGACCTCCATTTTATGTCCTATCCGAGGGACAGAGTGTTTTGCCTCTCACTAGAGGGGATGGAATGCTTACACACAACATTTCTCAGCTAGAGTCAGGACTCGAACCCGGTGCTCTTGGATGTGAAGGTAGACGAAATACCGACTGAGCCATATCCCCGCCCTTGCCTCCAAAGTAGCTGGATTGCAGGGGCACGCCACAACGCCCGGCCGCCAGTGACTTGAAGAGACAAAGGAAAGTCTTTGCCATCTCGTCCATACGTATAGTTCTTTCCTGTGTACTGATATGTGTAATCGTTCAGAACTGGCGTATCGTGGTGTAACACTCATTTATAATCATGCAAATCATGCAAATTTGCTATTGCTGCTATGCTGATGATATCAGATTCTTCCTAGGGCCTGGCATCCACTATTGCACTGACAAGATTGGGAAAGATTGCGGAAGCAAATAATGTCATTTTGGCATTCTTGTGTGTGAGGCACAGAAAAAGTGTTTAAAATCATTCTTTCATGGGACATTGCTACGAATCGCTGCATATCGACTACAGACATACCTGGAAGTTTTCAAGGAATCAGTCATTCAGGCCACAATTGTTGGGCAAAATGCTGATTGTAGCTGGAAAGAGTGGACACATCTGGGATCACACCAGGAATGCTAAAATCATGGACTAGGACAATCAGGATGACTTTCTAACAACTGTTTAGATATCAGGGCAGACAATATGAGGAAAAAATACAGAATTGAAAATTCTGCACCAACTTTGGAATCATTTTTTTCATATATCTGTTATTAGCAGTCATGTCTTTTCTAAATGTGTATTCTATGTCTTGCCTATGCCCCAGTAGATGCCAGGTTTGAGCAAGTTCAAGAAAGACAAAAATCGCTGCACTATGAACATACCAGAGTCTACCATGCTATTAGTGGTACAAATAGGGTAGTGATTTAGCTCAGTCAGTAATGCATCTGCCTCCACATTCAAAAGACCCGGGTTGAATTCCCGAGTCTCACTGAGCAATGTTATGTGTAGGTATTCCGTACCCTATAGTAACAGGCAGAACACTGTCCATAGGGTAGGACATTACATGGAGATCCTGTGTGCGAGTTAGCCAGGACTCATGCATGTACAGGATCCCACTTCATTCATTCATTACAAAGAGTGGTCTACAATGTACCTACCCACACAAGAAAACGGACGAAAGTTGCTGACTCCTACTCTTAGTGGCTCACCCCAGGTGACTAGCAATAATCAGCAAATGCTATCAACCAGACACATTGTTCCATATGCTTGAATGAATAGTAGTACAAATGGAAAATGCACAGTTTATGCCACCATATATCCACTATTGGTACTGTTTATTATGGCTTCTAAAGTACTGTTTGGGACTTCTTTTGATTTATTTGTTTTTATGAAACAGCTTTCTGTTTGTTTGTTTTTCTTTCTTTTTGTATCACACACAGAAGACATGGATGATGACATTCCTAAGAAGAGTGAAACACAGCTGTCTCCGGTTGAAGAGATCTTACAAAGTGAGTATTTATTCCTTCTTATTGATGGCTTTCTCTGTTAATATGTTTGACAATGTTCACACTGTCTTTGTTTACATGTTTGACAATGTTAGTTCAAATTACCCATTCACAGAGAATCTGAATTATGGGCACTTCTCCCATCTTTGCACAGAGCAATTCAGTTCTGGAGAATTTTTTTATTGGAAAGAGTGATATTCCAAAGTAGCAAGGGGGGGGGGGGGGGGGCAATCAACACATTTGCTGAATGTATGTTGAATTTTTTTTTTGATGGCAGTCAAATTATAAATGTTGTCAAATTTTGTAGGAAAGAGAGCAATCTTGACTATATATTTTTCCCCTATTTTGCTTTGATCTTTGCTGTGTGCAAGTTATTGTTATTAATCAGATTTGCTCACCAATAGAGTATCTACAGGTGACACTAGTGGTCTCTTTTGAAGATTTTGAACTGAACACACATAGTGATTTGTTTCAACATTATAGCGTGCATGCATGCTGTACCTGAGAAAAATCCAGAACAATTTTAAATGAAACACACATCTTTGGTATGACATAGTGAGTTTCTACAGTGTTGAACATAAATGCTTACTTGTGATGTGATTTTTTAACATTAATGCATGCATTAAATAATGCCCTTTTATTTTACAAGTGACTTAGTTTTGTTTCCTGTAAGTACAGAAATTTTCATCAATTTTCCAGTACTTACTTTTGTTGAAAGATGCATACCTGCTTGTACTGCAATCACAAATTTTGAGAAATGCTCAGCTGTTTAGAATTCACTAAATACCCCGTCTACTCTGTTCCTTCTTCCAGAACACATACGCATAGGCATTGTCGAGCATGAGAGGTACTACCGTAAGCTTAAGCGCCAGTTTGAGCGGCAACTCGAGAACGCACAGATGGAGATCAGACAACTAGAAAGTGCGACGGACGAGGCGGCCATCGCTGAAAGTAAGATACGCCCATCGTAATTCATTGAAGACTAGTCCCAAGGACATAAAGGAAATGTGTGCTCCAGCAAAATCTGCTCATCTTTAACAGGTTAATCACCATAGCAGATGTCACCCATAGTGTCAATTCTTGTGGCAGTGTCTTTCTAAATAGTTGTTTGCCTTGAAGACAAAAAAAAAAGAAGAAGATTGTTAAAACATTGAGACATATTTTTGGTCGTGGGGCTTAGGTCATAGATAAGGTAAGTCCTATGGATATTGTTTGGTGATTGCTTGTTTTTGAAATGTTGAAAATTAAATGGGAAGTACATTAATGTGTACAGACTTCATTGTTGTACTGTGCTCTACACACATTGAAATTGGATTTGATGGGAGGCGAAGGGAACAGTGTGTTGAGCACACACACAAAAAAAAATACGTGGAAGGGCAATATGAACAAAGTTCACCTATCAAACTGCATGAAAATTTTTATTGTAAACTTAATCCACATCATTCAGTCAAAGGCAACGGCTGTACAGATGAGATTTCATTAGCCATTGTCATATCATATCATACCTTATGCTTATTTTTTTTTTTTTTTTTTTTAATTCCATAAGAATGAAAGCGCCCTGTGGTAAATGAGATCTTGTCATGGAATTTTTCTGTCTGCCCTCATAGGAGCCCTAAACATCTTTTGACATGTTTTTGTTTTGCTGTATTTTCTGTGGCTCGAACAGAAAACTCATGGCTAGTGAAGAGGCAAGAGTTGAAAGAAGAGTTCGAGAGGTGCATCAAACTTTTGGCGAAGACATACGACAAGTAAGAACAGCTTATTCACAACAAGTCATTCATTTTTCTTTTGATTCTATGATGATGAGCATGACTGGGGCCTGCTTCATAAGATTGAGCATAAGTTGCAATCAATCGCAAATTGCGTTTCATAAACAACTTTGTGATCGATTGCAAGTGACGCTCAATCTTCTGTAAGTTACGCTTGATTTTTCTTTAAATCAAGCGCAGGTGTCTTTATGAAACAGGACTTATGCTCAATATTGATCTTACGCTCAATTTCCCGAGTTATGCTCAATAAATCGAGCCTATGATCAATTGCAACTCTTTATGAAACAGGCTTGTGGGTCCCGTTTCATAAAATTTGCTCTCAACCAGTCATATTCAAGGATTTCAGTAGTTTATAGCAACTAAGACAACTTGCCACTGATAACAAGTTTTATGAAACAGGACCCCTCTCATTGTTCCTTATTTTTGTCTGAGTCAGTTGTTAACCTTAAGTTTGATAGTTTTTCCCTCCGCCAAGGGAGGAGGTTGTTTTCGTTACCGTTGGTTTGTTCTTTGTTAGTTAGTTTGTCCGTGTGCAAAATAACTCAAATAAGTAGTTAACGGATTTGGATGAAACTTACAGGAAAGGTTGAGAATGACACAAGTAACAAACGATTAACTTTTGGTAGTGATCTGAGAAGTTAGGGGGAATTTATGAAGGATTTTTGACATTTTGGCAGGTAGGGTCAATGAACTTGGGAGTTCAGGCTGCGCGTATTTGAGGTTTGCATGTGCGCACTAAAGTGCATGCTCTAGTTTCTGCTAGGGCGAGGCACACCGTACAGCTGAGGGTTTATGACGTAACAAAGGCTTCTATATCGGGAAATCAGGCAACTTTCAGCACACAATGCCATAAGTACGTATGGGTGGAAATCACTGATATATTAATTTTGGAAGAACAAGATCAGTGGTGGAAATGAACTGCATACTTGGCAGAGGTCTGCGCTCTCAGAGTGCTTCTCTAGTTGACCAAGCAATCAGAGTTGTGTGTCTGGAAAATAGTGCAACATATCCCTCTCTCTGTATCATTTTGTGTATATATGGTAAAGTGCCTCCACATATTGACCACTGATGAGGCTGTTTGCCTGTTGTGTGGCTATTATTGACAGACACATAGGCTAACCATGGTCAGAACATGGATTTGAAATTGAGTGTGTCTTCCTAAATTGTGCATCAGCTATGAATTGGCCATGTATTTTATTGATACCAATCTAAATTACTGTCTTTGTATTATTTCAATGGAATTGAATAAAAAATATGTGAGTGTATGTGTGTGAGTGTATGTAGAGACTGTTCTCTTCATACTTAGGCATACTTCAACAAGACTACAATGTATCTTATAGGTTTTTGCATTGTGAGTGTGTTTACCTATACAGTGTACAGAAAAAAGTAAAACACACAGTATAAAGACTGATGTATGTGAGGCAGGGAAGGAGTCTAAACTTAGCAGAATGTTTGGATGTGTTAGTACATGTATGTCTGTGTCATTGTGCCTTGTCACTTCCCTTTCTTTCTCCCTCTCTGCCCCCTTACAATGTAGGTACCTCACTGACCATCTACCAACCCTTGGCACACTGCCCGTCACCATCTTCTTCCGCCTGTACGGCAAAAGCCTGACCGTTGGCGACATGGTCATCCAGCCACATGCTAGGTGAGATGATCATAGCCTCCAGATACATCTTATTACGGCAGTCTGTATTACAACATAGTTCATAATGACTGAATACATACTTTTTTTTTTCATTTAAGTGTCTGATTTAAGTCTAGTCCAGCAGTTCTCAACTTCAGTGTTTGGTAAAGTTCTTAAATTAATATCAGAATGAACCTTTCCCCAGATTGAGCATAACTTACATATTTCTATGTCACATAATAACAAAAGAGAAAGGTGCATGCTTATGACTTTTGTTATTTATCATATTACTTTAGCAGTGATTGACAGATGATAGTCATTGACAGAATCTTGGCTGGAAAGGTCTTTTGTTGGCATATCCAAGTAATCTGCAGAAAAATAGGAGCCAAATTATATAATGTATGGCACGTATTTAGATCATTCTTTTGGCCACATAAGTGATGATCAGGGTATTATAAATAGATACAAATTGATATGCATTTGCATTGCATAGTTCCTTTAATCATTTCTGATGATTTTTTTTACCCTCTCTCCTTGTGTGTGTTTCTGTGTGTGTGTCAGTCTGTCATCCATCAAACAGGACTTGTTCATGAAGGTCAGAGAGAAGCAAGACCGAGTGGCCGTGTACAAGGATGAAAACGTCCACTACCTCCTCATCAGGTAAGATACAAGGAGCCAAGCTGTGCAGTACTGTGTATGGCTGGAATGTTGAGTTTTTATTTCTGAATGAAATTCAGAACTCTGAATGGTACTTAGCAGTCATATACAGTTTTAATTATATTGTAACCAGAGGAAATTGAATGTGAGATGGTTTCCCTGTTCATGTTCTAAAATAAATAAAACCACAAACGAGTCTTGTTTGGTTCATATCATTAAAGGTCACAAATGCAAGTACAGTGCTGGAATGATGTATACGCGTATGAGTGTCTTGCAGCTGTCTGTGTGAATTTTTAAGAAACAGTTGCTTGGTTTTTCTTCCCCCCCCCCCATTGTTCCCCAGACCATATGCAAGGGGTCACATCATGGTGGACGAAGCACTGGTGGCCACGCTGCTGAGCAGACCGAACCCATACTCCAGTGACCCCTCCGACCTTGTCTGCCTCTTGTCCAAAGATAGTATCCCTGTCTTAGAGTACAGCATCCAGCCTGGCAGCCACATCGTCATCTTTGGGGAAGTCAAGCTGCGCAGGTACTGCAGAAACGTTGAATTCTCAGGGGGGAGGAATGCCTGATATGATAAACTGTAATGAGATTTCATGGATTCATTAATCATTTCATCTCATGTAATTCAACCTTAAAAAGATGCGTCTACATTGTACGAATCAAAATTGTTGTACAGTGGAGACGCTGAAATGAGGGTCCAATTCTCTGCGGTATGGGTTGTAATGGTGATGATAATAAATCATTGTTGACTTCACAAACTATATTTTTGTATTTTACTATGTTGCAAGAGCTTAACTGCACTGACCTAAATAATTTAGATGAATGAGTGTTAAATTGACATAAAAGCATAACAATCTACTATCTATACTGTAGTATACTTGTTTGAGGGAGTGTGAGTATATAAACATTATCCTGCTTGACCACAGTGTATTGTTTGAAATGGCCACCTGATGTCGGAGTTATTAGTATCTTCTAGGCGTCTTTCTCAGCTTTTACCATAACTCCCACACCAGCAGTTAAACTGTCTGATATGATTTCCGTTTTCCAGTGAGCTTCCGAAGCCATGTTTTGCATTTCTCTTTGAGGAGGGTGAAGAGAAGACGGACTACTTCTCCTGCAAAGAGTGCAAATTCAACTGTAAGTAAAAGATGTTTATTTGTTTATTTAGTCTTATTTCAACAGGGTAGCCCCATCAGAAGGCAGGTACTGTTCCTCCTGGGGGGCCCTGCACATACAAGCTTAACAGATGACAAAACAATGACATTCATTCATTCATTCACTCACTCTCTCAGTCAGTCAGTCATTCATTCATTCATTCATTCATTCATTCATTCAGTCAGTCAGTCAGTCAGTCAGTCAGTCAGTCAGTCAGTCAGTCAGTCAGTCAGTCAGTCGTCAGTCAGTCAGTCAGTCAGTCAGTAAGTCAGTCAGTCGTCAGTCAGTCAGTCAGTCAGTCAGTCAGTCAGTCATTCAGTCAGTCAGTCAGTCAGTCAGTCAGTCAGTCAGTCAGTCAGTCATTCATTCATTCATTCAGTCAGTCAGTCAGTCAGTCAGTCAGTCAGTCAGTCATTCAGTCAGTCAGTCAGTCAGTCAGTCAGTCAGTCAGTCAGTCAGTCATTCAGTCAGTCAGTCAGTCAGTCAGTCAGTCAGTCAGTCAGTCAGTCAGTCAGTCAGTCAGTCAGTCTAGTCAGTCAGTCTTATTTCAACAGGGTAGCCCCATCAGTAGGCAGGTACTGTTCCTCCTAGGGGCCCTGCACATACAAGCTTAACAGATGACAAAACAATGACATTTACAACAAGTACAAAGATATACAACAATTCTAGATGTAGTACAACCATGACTTACATATTGTTAAGTCATTTATTGAGTCAGTTGTTCCAATCCTTGGTTTCCTATGCTTTATAGACCTTTTGCAAAGAAAAAATTGCAAAACCCTATCAGATATAAGAATTGTGCCATTCCCATGAAAAGACCATTGTGATATGAAAGGAACTAGGTGAATACAAAGGCTATTTTGCTGATAGTTTGTTTTGGGTTATCTTTGCTAATTGATGGAGAATGTGTGCAATTATATGTGCTGATTATCAAGTACAGCTGTAACTCACAACTAACATAGTTCATAACTTTTACAGGTAAGTTGGTTATCACACTGGTCAATACTGCTTTTCTGACCACAAGAGTTTGTCATGCAGCAGGTCCCAGATATCTTTATTATGGCCTGGGTTATTTTACCCTGGATTGGTGATACAATTCTGTCTTTGCTTCAATTTTGATATGGAGTACTGTTAGGCAAGCATTTTTATGCCTCCGCAACGAAGTGGCCAGAGGCATTATGTTTTCGGGTCGTCCGTCCGTCCGTCCGTCCGTACAGCTGTACGTCTGTCCGTCCCGTTTTGTTTTTGTCAATATCTCAAGAACCGTATGGTGGTTTTACGTCAAACTTGGTATGAGGGTATATCCTTGGGGGATAATACTATGTGTGGATTTTAGGGTCAAAAGTCACAGGTTTTTCTCCGTATCTCGCAAATGGTTCAAGGTATCTTCATGGAACTTAGTATATATGCTTGTACCGATGGGCAGTGATTATCTAGGGAAGTTGGGGTCATGGGTCAAAGGTCAGGGGGTTCAAAGGTCAAGGTCAACTCCTCAAAATATCACTACTTTCCTTAAAATGCAATATGTCTGAAGGTTTTTGTTTTTGTTTTAACTTGATGTGTGCACGTATTACCCAATATATATTCTGTGGGAAGTTTCTTGCCAAAAGGTCAAAGGTCAAAAGGTCAAACATCAAGTGAAAGTGCTGAATTGCACTTTTTCCTCCATATCTCAAAAGTAACTCAAGGTATCATCATGAAACTTACATATTTATGCATGTTCAACCTAACAGTGATTCTCTTTGGAACTGTGAGGTCAAGGTCAAAGGCCAGGTTTAGATAATGCTATTTTCCCATTTGATACTGAAATTATACTTTTTCTCAATACCTTGAAAATTACTCAATGCATA
Organism: Diadema setosum; assembly: GCF_964275005.1. Classification (NCBI taxonomy): domain Eukaryota; kingdom Metazoa; phylum Echinodermata; class Echinoidea; order Diadematoida; family Diadematidae; genus Diadema; species Diadema setosum. Next base: position 2,101,629 of record NC_092691.1, on the reverse strand, counting down.
AACTTACAAAAGGGTCAAAAGTCAAGTAAAAATCATCAGTTCCCCAAATACCTGCACTCTGACATTTTAATCATTCATCCAATTGAACCTAGTTCTAGGAAAGTGAACATTCAGCACATTTGTGGCAAACCTGTCATTTTAATATTTTGCCAATTGTGTGAAACTGTCATCACACATTGTCAAGACATTGTACTATAGACCTATTAGGAGAACCATGCATTATGGCGGAGGCATATCAGTCGCCGTAGCGATATATCTAGTTTTAGATCATTTGTGAATTCAGGAAGGTCTACTGTCAACACCATTAACCCTAACTTACCTGGGCTATTTAGCAAGCTTGAATTCCTGGGGGGGGGGGGCCATTATGGCCCCCCCTTCAGATCTCGGCCGTTGATCGCGCGATCGCCGCAAAATTTTGCATGAACATAAAGCCGGATGTAATCTACAAGACTGTTAAGTTCAATTTTCAAAAAATTTGCAGTTTTTATTTTAAATTAATTAATTATGCAAATATATGCAAAAAAACTCATTTTCGTCTATAATTGGCTTATAAAAGCTTATGGAATGCTGATTTTTGTTTTAAATTTTCCTAGTGACATTCCGAACATTTGTACGTAAAAAGAAAATCAGTATCAAAATTAATTTCCTATGTTTTCTATTGTTTTATCATTTTTTAATGTATTTCTTTGTTTTTTCGAACTTTTGTTTTTGTTGTTTTTTTCAGCAGAATTTGTCATACACATCTTTAGAAGCATAGCTATACTAAAATACATTTATTTCAGCCATTAAAATTAAAAATATGAATCTTTATATGAATTAATTGAAAAAACACAATTTGTATTGACTTTGTACACAAAATCACGTTTTTGAGCAATTTTGGGGTGGACGAACATTTTTTGAAGGGGCGTGGCTTCGGAACGGTATGCCCGGTCGCGACAAATTTGGTCTCAAAAGTTGCGCGAGACTTGAAAGTAAAAAGTCAGTGAGCGGCGCGGTCAAAAAATTTTGCGCAGCGGAATGGTCGCGGAATTTGTCGAGGGGGGGCCATTATGGCCCCCCCCCAGGTAAGTTAGGGTTAAGTGAGACAACTTCAAATGTCTTGGTTGCAGGAACATTGGTAGCATCAAAGTTAATTTCTTAGTTCTAAGAGTAAATAGCATATGGTGTATATGCAGAGATGACAACTGTTAACCCATTCAATACTGAATTCTGAAATGCCCATAGACTTTACACGCAGGCCACCAGGTTCCCGTACAGAATGGGTTAACTTTTTTGCTCTATTATGTGTTTTTTTTTAAAGCCATAAATACTTGCAGGTTTCCGAGGAAATTTACTGTTTTCCCAAGATTGTATACCACATATGTTAATTGTATGAAAGGTGAAAATTCCGTTTTTCCACTAAAAATGTGCCTTTTCAGTCTTCAGAATTCTGCAGTGCTGTTCACACCCCTCTGTATCAATATATAGGAGATTTTGTTCCATTTTATGATTTCCTCCATTTTGTACTCTAATGGGACTCTCCAGAAGATAAATATCTTGTGTAATCCACTGTCTATGGGAACTCGATGATTCCCGCTGAAAGTCTTTATGCAAGTATTTATGACGATTTGAGAGTTTGGTAGAGATAGGGTTAACACATCCATGCCGATCCTCTTCTCTCTGTAGGGATATGCCGCTCCTGCAAGGAGCACTGTCACAAGGACCATGAGACTGTACCATACGTGATGGGACACCAGCCGACATGGTGAGACAATCGTTTGCAGTGGGACGGGACAGGACATAGTAGAAACACTGGGTTGTGTGATGTGAAGACATTTCTTTGGGTGATCCATTAATTACTGTGAAAGTGGTAATTTTCTGTTGTGTGGAAATTTTCACACATATCGAGTGACATGAAACTAGTGCAAAAATAAAAGTGTGTGAAATCTTTACGTTTTATACCAAATATGTAAAATTTAATGTTTAATCTAAAAAATGGTATATATGTTAAAAGTAGTTTTCTGCATGTTTGCTAGTCTTGTAGCAAGAGTGAATTTGGTGTAATCTGTCATAGTGCATACCAGTGAATGTTTTCCATAGTACTGATATGTGCCTCCAAGCTGTTAACCTGTTGAGGATGGACTGATTTTGCTACAACATGCATTTTCTAAAGACACCTGCCTGAGTATACTCCGGACTCGTCCTCAACGAGTTAAGGGCTGTGGCTGTCTGCAAAATACCAAACACACAAATTTCAACTTTGATTTACAATTGTTTGGAATATTTAATGTCAGTGCCTGTGAGTGATATTATTTTGGAACCATATTTTTTCCCTTCCTCCTTCAGGGCCTGCTGTTACTGTCCAAGAAAGAAAAAGGTATGCTGTTTCTGTCACACTTACAGCATTTTTATGCTTGTGTAATACTTACATTCATCCAGTGGCAGTCACTACAATGTCTCTGGCTTTAAGCCAATGGGAGTGTGTTTGTTTGGTTAATGTTAAATACATTTTCTATGTCCTTTCCGTACCGTCTTGGTTGTATAATCCCATTGTGTAATGATGCATACTGTTGACATGTCATCAGATTTTGTCATTGGAAATAGACATTTCTCAGCATTTTGCAAAGTTCTGTAAACTGACTTTATTGCACTTACGTGATGCTGTACATGCAGGACTTGCCACGCTTCTTGCAGTGGCGGATCCAGAGAGGGGCACACCAGGCCCTGACCCCCTTTTATTATTTTTTTAGACAAAAGAAATTAAATGAAAAAACTGGGGGCACGTGCGCCCCCTTTAATTTTGTAAAGGCACCTCCCCTTTACAGAATTCCTGGATCCGCCCCTGTCTTTTGAAGTGATCAGGAAATAGAGTGGTCCCACTCTCCTTCCAGCCTATAGTATGGACTAGAACAATTTTTTAAGCATTCTTCTGTAAGAAATATCCAGTTGGCATATTTTCCTCTTTGGTAGAACTATAGATTTAGGATTGAAAAGCTTAGCAACACATCCTTTAGTAGCTTGTTGGTAAATTAATTATATTTGACTCTTGTCTGCAACATCTGTCAACTTATTAGGACCTTTTATTTTCAATTGTTTTGCAATTAACTGTAAAGTAGCAGCAATAAAGTCAGATTGGACATCACAATTTAAACTATCTATGATATCTACGCCTTTGAATGTTTCTGAAACAGATGTATGGTGCTATACAAATGCTATGGATCATCATCATCATCATCATCATCATGTTTGTGGGACTAGGGCTTTTGTGTGCCATTGAGCAAGCTGATACATGTATCTGAATGTGTCTCTCTTAATTGTTTTTCCATCATTATTTTCACAGTGTCTTCTACAGGACCAGTGCCACTAGAAGACATGAAATCATGCTGCAGTCAGCCCTTGCCACCCACTGGAAAGCTAGGCTGGGAATACTGATGACAGTAGGCACTGGATATGCAGCTACTAGAGAAGCGATGAACTCTCATACCTCCCTAGTAGGTTCTGGCGTCGATGGTTGGTGTTTAACCCGTTGAGGACGTGTCCCGAGTATACTCGGGCAGGTGTCTTTGGGAAATGCATGTTGTACTTGTAGCAAAATCTGTCCGTCCTCAATGGGTTAAGGTGTATTGAAGACAAATCATTATCTCTGGTGTAAAATCATGTACCTGTAAGCATTTGTGGCGGGAATTAAAGAGAGTATAGCATACAGTTTCGGATGTGAAGTGATTTCATTTGGGCAGCTGGTGTATAGAGGCTTTTTTAGTATGAAAACAAATTGAGTCCTCCGTTTTCTTCCTTTCTTTTTTAGGAAGAAATCTGATTGTAACTTGCATATGGCACAAAGTGCAATGGTATATACTTCAAAGCAAGCTTTCTCTAGCACACAAGACAACCAAAATCCCATGAATGAAGAGAAAATGCTGTACTTCCATCTGTAGGAGGTGCTGGAAATATTTTCTCTATGTTGGCCGACAATTGTTAACCCGAATCCTGACTCCTGATAATGCTTATTTATCGAGTACAACTCCCGGAGGTGACATGGTGCTTCTCTTTTGAGTTTGCTCAATGTGTGTGTTGGCTTCTGCCATGGAACAAACAGAGTGTCTATTTAGACATCTTCATTTATCACCTGTCACAGGCATTCATATGTGGAACACCTTCTACCTATGGGGAACAATCCCGTCTTTCAGCAGTGTTACTAGATGTGGTCTTGATCCGTACAAATAATAATAAAAAAAAAAATCATCTAAAGCCTTAGTGAGAAAGAACCTTTTCATCCTATCTGAATTTAAATTTTAGAATTTGTTACTGGAAACCCTGTAAAAGTAATCTGATGGATCTGAGAGATATGATTATGTTGGCTCTTTAGTGTCTGGCATTCTCTGAATTTCATCACACGTAGTGGAATTCAGTGATTTGTTACTTGCCTTTATGGGAGGTGAATTCTCATTAAAAATACCCTAATTGGGATGCAATAAATCGCTTGTATCAAACCTTTTTTCCAGTGGCTTTTAAGAGGCAATACAATGCAAAGACAACTGTACATGGGGCAGGAGAAAATTGTTTTGTTATACTGTATGAGCTGAAATTTTCGCGTACAGATATTTTCGCGAATTGCTACTTGGAGGACATTTGCGCGTATTGTTAATTTCGCGGTTGCGACGGTCTAACTGAACGTAACTATTTGCGCGTTGTTATTTTTGCGTGTTGTTATTTTCGCAGTTCAAAGGCGATTCGCGAAATTCGCGAAAATAAAACCACCGCGAAAATTTCAGCTCGTACAGTAATCAGAATTTGTTATATCGGTGTTCTTCATAAGAGTCCACTGTAGTACAGGTGTAGTGATAAAATGTGACTAGTGCGAATAGAAATTGACAGTACTGTTCAGTCCTACTCGGTGGTCTGTGAGGTAGTAGCGCAACACTAAACCGTACAACTCCTTGTGTAAGATTTTGATTGGTTGGGAAGAGAATGGGTAAAAAAATTGCATAATGAAGACTTTGTAATTGTTGTTGCGTTTAACTGCTATTATACAAAATTTGTGAGAAACATGTCTTGCATGCTTACATTTTACATGTCACACAGTCAACTGTGTGAATGTGGAACACAAGAGTTAATCACAAATTTATTATTATGTCTCACAGGATGATGTAATGAAGTTTGATGAATACTGTCTACCTCGTGTAGCATTTATTACAGTCAGTAGCTATGGACCTGCCCCAGATTAAAGATAATAAAAAGTTTTGGTACCTCAAGTTTCCCTGAATTTCTGTGTTTCAGGTTCAAGTACCTTTCAAATAACTAACACTGTGAGACTTACTCGCCCCAAAGTGCTCTCATTTCTTAGTAATCATGCAATTAACTGCGACCAGCAGCCCCATACGCATAGCGACCAGCAGCCCCATATGCATAGCGTAATGGGGCTTCGCATTGTAGCATTCAGGATCATGACAGATTTAGTATCGCGGGTAAATATCAACTTAAAATCCAAAAATTCTTCAATTTGAAGACTTACCAATTAAGTTGAAGTCTTGAAAACAGGCTTCGGGCAACGTTTGGTTCCACCAATAGTCCCTTTCTGTTCGAATTGATGACTGAATGTGACCTGGTCGAGAGGACCTTGGGAGAGCTACTACTACGGCCAGCGCATACGCACACATCACATGCGAACAAATTTCAAATCCACGAACGGATAAGATGATTGTGTGCGCATGCGCTGGCCGTCAATTCAGTGTAACTCTCCCAAGGTCCTCTCGACCGAGTCACATTCAGTCATCAATTCGAACAGAAAGGGACTATTGGCAGAACCAAACATTGCCCGAAGCCTGTTTTCAAGACTTCAACTTAATTGGTAAGTCTTAAAATTGAAGATTTTTTTCGGATTTTAAGTTGATATTTACCCACGATACTAAATCTGTCATGATCCTGTAAGCTACAATGCGAAGCCCCATTTAGCTATGCGTATGGGGTTGCTGGTCGCAGTTGGCTACTCAGTATGCGTATGGGGCTGCACGCTGCTGGTCGCAGTTATCATGCAATAATGGTTTCGTACAATACGTGTACTACCTCGCCGCCGTATGGCGGCGGCTCTGGTACGAAACCATTATTGCATGATTACTAAGACATGAGAGCACTTTGGGGCGAGTAAGTCTCACAGTGTTAGTTATATGAAAGGTACTTTAACCTGAAACACAAACTAAGACAAGGAAATTCAGGGAAACTTTTGAGGTAATACCAAAACTTTATATTATCTTTAATATTCATGTAATCTCCATTTGGGACCAGAAGTACATTTACATGCACCGTTTCGATCAACTTTAAAGAAAACCAAAACCCCAATAAAATGTGGATTGAGTGAGAATAGTACATGTAGTATTAATAGAACACATCAATGAACTTTTGAAGAAAATTGTACAATCTGTTCAAAAGAAATGAAATTCAAAATTTGTTGGTGCCATTGTTGCTGCATAAAGAGACTACTACACTTCATGACATCATTATGGACAACAATATAAAGAAAGTCTGAAGAAAATTCAACATATTTTCAGTTACTAGCATAATGAAAGAGCACTTGCCTTACCTGTTTGAGAAAGCAGGGGGAATAATACTGTATTACCCGTAAATTTTAACATACAGTGTATGTCAGTAACAAGTCAATTGAATATGTACTTTACATGAAAAATGAAATTTTGAGAAATTCTCCTTATATTTTCTGTATATTGTCCAAAATGATGTCATTAAGTGTAGTCTCCTTATTCAGTAATGATGGAACTGAAAATTTGAAATCCAGAACTTTTGAATGGATTGTCCAATTTTTCTCTAACTTTCTCTGATGTGTTCTACTAATAGTGCCCTCTTCACTCAATCCACATTTATATTTGGGCTTTTTAACTGTAGATTCTAGAAGTGGCATTGCTTTTGTATTCTCATATGTGCTTGTGTGCAATATGCCACTTCCCACTTTCTCATTGTTTTAATTGGCGTTTCAGGTAAAAAGAACACGATGTAGTGCCAGCAATATACATTAAAGGGATGGTACAGTATTGGTGGAGATGAGAATAGGGCTTTTAACTTTTTTGCGAGATACCAAGAAAACACTTGTGATATATTACAGAGCATACCATTTTAAGAGGAATTCAAAGTTTATTTGATGAAAATCGGGTTTGGAATGACTGTAACATCCAAAAACAAAGTAAAACAAAGCGATCGTAATAAAGTGTGGGTTCCACACTTTATTAGAGTCACTCTTTTTTTGATATCTCAGCCATTTCAAAACCAATTTTCATCAAATAGACGTTGAATTCTTCATAGAATTTATGCTCTTTCATATTTCATAAGAGGTTTCTCATTATCTCACCAAAAATGTTAGAAACCTGAAATTAGGTCTGAACCAAAACTATACGATCCCTTTAAATTCCTACATGCTGAGAGAATGTGAAATGTTAAACGTAAATTGCAAAAGTCAATGGAAATGTCTCGTAATTCAGCTAAATCTGGGGTTTAATGGACAGACCCCTGTTTTCAGAAACAAGAGAAACTGTTGTTGATACATGAGTGAAAACAGTTAAGCATGCATATAGCTCTTCACAGTACAGTTCGACCTCGATTATCCGGCCTCCTTTTATCCGGAAATCTCTATTATCCGGATGCGTGCATGCAGTGAAGGACTTTTTTTTTCATCCAAAAATTGAGAAAAAACAGTGACTTTAACATCTTTTCATGGATCTATTTCACTAATTTCATAAGATGTGCATGGTTTCTCAATAACTAATGAGGTAAAACATGTATGATTTTCACATAAAGATATACTTCATTGTTGTGAAGAAGGGACTACAATTTTGCGCAGGCTAGCATAGATTACACCACCGTTGCGGGGTACGCTACCTGCCTAGCTGCCAGTGCACTGGGACGGAAGCTTGGACGGCAGCTATTGTCTCCCATATCCGGCCAAATCGCTTATCCGGATGAGCGCCGGTCCCGACATGGCCGGATAATCGAGGTCGAACTGTATATCAGCTGAGGCCAAAATCTCATGCTTGGATTCATGAACAATATGGTAGGTTTATTTTTCAGTCATAGATAACATATTTTATACAAGTTTATATAAATGTTTTTATATACAAAATAGGGTGGACATATATTCTTGTGCATATTTTTGCTTTCAATATATGACTTTGCTGGTGTTTATTTTTCTCAGTTCTGATACAATGTATTTATGTTTCATTGATTATAAAGAATATAGTCAAACATATTGCAAGCATGTTTGTTTCGTATTGAAGAATTACTCTCGTCAACAGAATTGTGAATGTTGCGCCTCTAAAGTGTGTGGTTGAGTATGAATGAGTGTGTGTGCCTGTGTACATATGTGTGTGTGTGTGCATTGGTAATAACTTTCTGCACAAACGACTAAAGTGTACCACTGTACTTAGACTTAAAAACTTCTTTGCTGTCACTTACTAACTACACTGGAACTTTGTCGTAAGTTGGAAGTAATGTAGCAAGACACCTGCACGGCCTTGTTGCATAAAGCTGTTGAAAGGTATGCATGACTTTACGAACGACTGGAATATGAAGTGCCAATATGTGTGCCCATTTTTTTTTTTTTACTTACGTTTTAACAACGTACGACCGTATGCCAATATTTCATCTACATCGGGGCAAAAATATACTTTCAACTAAAAATGTGTATTAACATGTAAGAATAATCATTACCATTTGCAAATTTCAACTCTAGCTATTGAAATTAACAATGATAACGAAACCCACGTGTGTAACTTTACAGTTTTATGAAACAGGGTTAGGTTTTATGGCAATTTTGCAGGTCTCATTCCTTTTACATTCTTCAATTTTTTTTTTTTTTTTTTTAACGTCTGGAAAACTTTGTTATCATGACCTAAAAAACATAAGTACTTTGTTTTATTAGGCTTTTCACTGTATTAGAGTACAAAAACAGAGAATATATGGTTGGGACCTGCAAAATCACCCTGCAATAAGAGGGTCTGTTATATCGGACCTCTTTATAACAAGGTTCCACTGTATTCATTTTACAATACGACTGTCTTGCAGGCCAAAACATCACTTCCTCTGATCGTTTTCTTATTTTATTCTCCAAATTGTCCACATCACGACGGCTTTTTACAGTACTGCATCAGCACACTTTATATCCAAAGATCCTCCTACAACACTCCAGCGATGAATCCTTATCCAGTTCTCAAAGTTCATCAAATCATATGACTACATCTCTGGTAAATGGCAGTCCAGCTGTCTGTCCCTCCATAAGCTTCTCATTCCTGCATGAATTTTAAGTCAATTACACATTTGAACTCGGTGTGCCATGTACATGTACAGACACCACAGGGAATCCAGTTTCTGCGATACATAGTTTTTTGGCTGACTGCCTTCTGAAAGGCTAGTTTAAGGCAGCTTGTCTTCAATCCAACTGGAGGGGTTTACCGAGGCCTATGACAACTTTTCGGAGGTGCTCGTCCTTAGCCCAGTTGACACCACTCCCGATGACCAATCCCTGGAGGATACCCCTCTCCATGGTGATGTGGGAGATGAGGTTGTCAAGCTTCTCCTGCCTGGGGAACGATGGGATCATTGGAGGGTAACATTATACAGTGAACTACCACTATAACATGGTTAAAACAAAACTCCAGTTACAACGAAATATAAAATTCAGGCCACAACATTATTTGTTCAATGTCTCTGATGCTTCATTTGTTCAGCTATAACAAAATTTAGATAGAACAAAATAAAACTGCCGGTCACGAGGACTTCGTTATAATGGGAGTCCACTGTACAGTTTTTGCCTGTTAAGAGGTGTAATATCACACTTGACATCCCTGTAGGAGTAAAACTCTCTCCAAGAAAATACCCTGTAAATTTCCCTGAAGCACTTGGTGCCAAGTTAAAATATTATCTTAAAGGGAAATATTACTCCAAGGGACTATTAAAGTGTTATATCAAAATAGACATGATTAATTTGTTATATCAGATGGTCTGCACAAATACACAGCACTCTATTCTTGCCCTGCCGGTACCCAGTCAAATTGTGGAACTGCATTACCTGACACAATGTCACTTCAAAACATGATTGAGTTCAGCTTAGCTCAATCCTACACATTCACCAACAGACCACATGAAATGTAATGCGATTTGCCTGCTTTGCAGTAGCTTGTGTACGCTTTGTGAATTTGATTGACAGATTGGAATCTTGTAACCCCAAAACTCATATCAAGATTACAATCACGTGTCAGGAACATGATTACAATAACAATTTTTCTATGATCTGAAAGAGCTCTACTTGTGTTTTTTTTTAAAGTTTGCATAGTGATGTAAACTGAGGAAGTGAGATATGTGGTAACACCATGTGTATGAAGTCTTTGCAAGGACTGTACATGGCAAAAGAGGACCCAAGAAAGAGGAGAGTGGGGAGAGAAGGGACATAGGGAGAATGTACAGAAGGCAAGTAGTGACAGTTGGAGGGCAGCGGTGAAATAAGAGTTGGGTTGCACTTAAATGGAGTTGGAGAATAGGAGACGTTTTTGTCCCAGACTTGTCAAGTGGCATTTAGAAGTACCGGTACATCATGTATTCACCACTGCCAACGCGCAGCAAAATCTTGATGTAGGATTAATATGGATATGTCAAAGACAATCCCATTGGTCAGCAGTACACTAGGCATTTCAACATTCACACTCGATTGAATGAACTAATGGTATGATATGAGAAAACTTGTGCATGAAATAGGCTATTTTAGAACAAGACATAGGAAATGAATGGAATGGTATGATTATTTGTCAGTAGTAATGGAAAGATGTCTTTGAAATCACGACAGCCCGCCCTGTCAAAAGTCTTTAAATATGTAGAGATTATTTCATCGTAAACTTCAGTTCAATCTGGACCATTACCTAAACCTAATCCACAGTGTGATATGAAGCCACTGGCCTAATATGTACTAAACACCACAAGAAGATATGACCTTAGAACAATCATGTAAATTGCACAATCAGACCAAGGCTCACATTTACACCCCCTCAGGAAACACAATCATGACAACTTTCCATAAACTTCAACAAAAAAAAAACAAACAAACAAACAACAACAAAAAATTTAATTTAAACCATGAACACCACACCACAGAAGAAAACTCACTGTTCTTGCAGGGACCGGCTAGACGTGCCACTTCCACTGTCTTGCTGCTGTTTCTCCACACTCTGTAATCTTGTCATCAACTCCACATTGGAAGCCTGCAAGTCTGCAAAGGTTGAGATTATCATGTAGCACATGCTAACATTCAAACAAATTGGTAGAAAATGAAGCAAGTCTTGCTAAATATCGCCATATCAACAATAAAGTAAGTGTATGGATGAGAAACATTAGGAAAACTTTTGGGTTCCTCAATTTTAATTAATGTAAATTAAAAATGCATCAACAAACATATTCCAACGTTACATGTATGACATGCAGCAAAAAAAGAAATTGTCCCCTTCCCTTTGCCCCTACTAGTATCTCCCAAATGTTTAAGAATTGGCTTAAGATCTGCCTATAAACTGCTAAGTCTTGTTTCTTTTTGAGAAGTGGATCAATGCTATGAGAACAAACTTCAGTCATTCTAACCTTCCGGATGGATCTTTGAAGTGTTACAAAACACTGGTACCCTCACGCACACACATGTATACACACATAACAGGTGCGGATCCAGGACTTCCGCAAAGGGGTGGCACCTTTGCAAAATTAAAGGGGGGGGGGGGGGAAGGGGTGCACGCACCCCCACATATTTTTGTCTTTGTAATTCTTTTGTTTTAACCAAAAACAAAGAGAGGGCATCCGGTGGGCCCCCCTCTGAATCCGCCACTGCATAGAAACACTACTGTAAAGCAGAAATCCACCCACACCCACACACATACATGCATGCACATATGTGTAGACAGACAGACAGACATACAGACAGACAGACAGACAGACAAATATATACACACACACCTCTGATTTCTTTCTTCTTTTGGTCAATCTTGTCCTGAAGTGTTTGGCAGCACTCGTGGTGGGCCAGGATGTCTGAAGCCACAGTCCTCTGTCGATCTACCAGCTCTCCTGCCCATACTCTCTTCTCCTTCTCTTCAGCTTTAGCATCGTCATCCACATCAGGAGCAGCACTGGCATCGGCTGGTGGAAATAACAACTCCAAAAGTCTGCTGCAGAGCTGGGCGCTGAAAAAAAGACAAACAAAAACAAAGAAAAAACATGACAGACATGGACAAGGAACCCGCATTTTAAATTGTGTTTTGCATTATATTTTGCATCTGAACAGAATTTCATAACTTCCTTTCAATTTAACACTAGGTTTTGCATTCATCTTGATCAAAATCATGTTGAGAGTCCAACTTCTTATACAGGGTGCAGCAAGTGAATTGCGGTATATGATAAAGGGCAGTGTCAATGGCAACTTAAACCGTTTGTGGATTTGGCCAATTTGTTCGTATATATTGAGGACCTAAAATGAGGACTTAAAAAACTATGACAATTACCTTATACTATCAGGCCTCTCACTACATCACTATATTAGGATGGCCTGAGGTTTCAAGTCATTTACTTGGCTCCTTCCAGACCTGGGCTGCCCAACCTGGCGCACACATGACTCTCCATTGTATGTTCTGATTAGGTATTACGTAAGGTTGATATTTGTGAGAATAAATAATGATATTAACTAGAAAAGCACTCGGAGAGCACAAACCTCCGCTAAGCCAGCAACTCATTTCCAATCATGCAATTTCCCAAAATAGAAGCATTGTTTACATCATTGCACAGCACCTTGCCCGAGCAGAGCACACGCTTTTGTGCACGTATACATGTAAACCTCCCTTACGCTCAGCATGAACCCCAAGTCCATTGACCTTATATGCCAAAAGATGAAAAATCCTTCAAAAATCCATTAAAATGCCTGGATCACGCTACCAAAATTGAATGAGAAGTTCCTTGTGTCAATATCGCCTTTTTACGCAAGTTACATTTTTATTATTCGTACACAATTTTTAAAGTTATTTTTCAAACTGACAAACCAACTCCGATGACCACTTAACCTCCTCCTTCCTTTACGGAGGTGATAATAACATGAAGGTACAAAAACAGGGAAACATAATGAGTTGTCGCCTGCGAAATCACTTTGGGTTTTGTTGTATCCAACCTTTTTATAACTAGGTTCAACTGTACTCTGCACGGTAATCTCATCTCACCTTGTGACAATCTGCTGCTTGACCCCATGATTCATGGATGCTGTGAGGAGTTCCTCTTCTAGAGCTACCAGCCTGAGAAAAATAGAGAATAGATGTGGAGACCAGACCCAAAGAGCAATGTGGATTGAGTGAAAGCAGCAACATTAGTAGAACACGTCAGTGAAAGTTTGAGGAAAATCAGACAATCGATGCAAAAGTTATGAATTGTTAAAGTTTTGGTATTGGAACCACTGGATGAGGAGACTACTAGAGGTTATGACGTATAGGTGTGGACAACAATATAAAGAAAATATAGAGAAAATTCCACGATAAATTCACTTTTCTAGCATAATGAAAGAGCATTTGACTAACCGCTTTCAGAAAGCAGGGGGATAATTGCTATCCTTTGATGTCAGTATCAAGTTGATGGAATGTGCAGTTCTCATGAAAAATTAATTTAAGTTAAATCCCTTTAAAGTCTACAAACTATTGGATTAGTGGTGACCTCTTGCCTTGGCAAATCTTCAGCAGCTCCCTTTGAACATAAGAGCTCGTCTTTCAGAGATGCAGAACATCTACTTTTAGCCCATCATAAACAAGATTCCGAAATCTCTACTGGCTTTTCAAGGGTCAAGCAGATTTCTGCAAGCCATGGGTTAATATGACGAGACTAGTCAACCTGTCTATAGCAGCCATCATATGTAAAAGAGCAGCCTCTCTTAGACAGGTTTGTCTCTACATTAACTACAGTATTCAGTAAGACATGTTGTGGTCAGAAAGATTCCCTGCTATGCTACTGGAAAGTCAGCGCAAGATTCAAACCCTTGCACCCTAAAAATGACACAATCTTTCTACAACACCGGTACTTCACTCTAGCTTTGTTAACCAGTGGACATTTAGTGGGAAGTTGTACATCTACAGACTTTGTATTGTGATTAGATTTGGTACAATCATACTACAAAGTCACGAGTGGCAGACTGGGTGAAATGCAGGCTTGATTCAACATAAAGGGCTTTAAGCAGGGGGCCTACAACGTGTACCTGTAACAAAATATAGTATAAACATGTTTGCTGGAAAATAAAAATCACAAACAAGAAAACAAAGACTGAAAAGGGTTTGAAAGTCATTCTTCTAAAAGGCAGCATGGTAAGTAGACTGTTTTTGTAATGCATTCAAATTCTATGCACGCCTTGTTCACAAAGTTGCCCATAACAACCGCTACGCTTGCCAGAGGCTTGCTCCATCCTGACCAAGGAACTTAACTTTGAGGGAGCATGTGAATGAAATGCTTTGTTACATCCACATCATGGATGATAATGTGAACAGATATAAAATTAAGTAGAGGGTTATGTAGTAAATACTTACTTGCTGTTTAGATCTTCTGCCTGGTCATTTTCACTTGTCAAATTATCATCTGCAGACACTCGTATTGCTCCTCTTTGCATCTGTTGCAACGTTTGAAGCCAACCATTATACCTTAGGAGAAAACCATAATTTTCAGATAACATTATTCAACCAGTCTTCCTAAATTTGAACCATAATTGGGCGACATCAAATTATACCACTGTGAATCGAAGAGTTAAAGGTTCTGTTTACCTTTGGGAGCAGTGATTTAATAAATGTTCAAGATATCACATTTGATGCATATGTGTAGGTCAGTTGTATCACAAAACATCCTTCCATATGAAATGTTTGCAATAAAGCCTAAAGGATATCACAATTTTTCTCATTAAACCATACTGTAGACGGTTTAGTCTGGAAACATTTTCATTATAACTATTGTTCACATTTTCTGTATTTAACAATACTTAACATCGATTATACTGGTTCAAATTTTTACATTCATGGTTGTTTCTATCCCTAACTCACATTTTAGAACTATTTTGAAGCACAAATGCTGGGTTTTCGTTTCATCTGCAAATGGTAAATTATGCCTTTATGAGTTATACCTAGACCTTATTGCAGACCACTACAGTCAAGAAAATATTGCCTATATCATAACTTGTGGTGCATTTGGAAATTGCCTGTGGATGTGCAGCAAGCTGGCATAAGACTTGTGCATTGATTGGGCCCATTCTGGAAATTATATCATGTAAACACACAAAGTCAAAACAACAATTGAACCACATTGATTCAGTTGTAGTTGGCGATTCAATCCTCCTTAAAATTACGTCACAATCCCTGAACATATCACTAAAGTTGCTGGATACAAACATTAATCCTGCAGTAAGTAACTACTCATGCTGACATTTCTATTCAACCCTCCATAGGATGATAGAGCAAAACGAGTTTTTGAGAGGCAATTTTCTTCCTTTTAACAAAAAGGTGTATTCCTTTGCAAAGTGAACTATTCCAGAGCGTTTGTAATATTGTACATAACTTGTGCAATACAACAACAAACATGTCATCTCAGCTCTGTGAATTTATCAATATGAAGTCAATGTTAAGTGCAGAGTATAAGAGACACAAACAATACAGAAGAAAAATTAGCATACTTTGCAAAGGCTTGGATGTTCTCCTGCAATGTTTGCGAAGCTCCTTTGCCCTGATCTGATGCCAAGGACTGAGAAATATCCTCCATCCTCTGGCTGACTGACTGAAAGTCTCCACTGGCCATTGCGATTGCTTTCTTTGTAGCTAATGATAGGTAACCCAGCTGAAATGATAAAATCAAAGGTCCCGTTTACCTTTGGGAACAGTGATTTACAAAATGTTCAAGATATCATATTTGATGCATATATGTGTAGGTCTGTTGTATCACAAAGCATCATACCTTATAAATTTTTTTTTGAAATAAAGCCTAACATATGAGGAGATATCAGTAGATCTCAGTACCACTCAGACTTTGATAGACAGGCTGGAAGCTGTGCAGAACAGATCAGCACGATTTGTTAGAGGCGACTACTCTAGGCACAGTAGTGTAACAAACATGAAGCGTGAGCTGGGCTGGGAACTGCTGAAACATCGACGACGCAGAGTAGGACACATCACCACATTCCGTGAAGCGCTTGCGGGTCGCCTATCCATCCCAGTTCGAAAAGCCCTATGTCCGGTCCGAAGGGTTCTCCGGAAATCATCTTCTACAAGTTTAATCCCAATCACTACAAACAAAAACTGCTATAAACACTTGTTCATCCCAAGAACCATCACAGACTGGATGACAGACTGGAACACACTCCCATTGACAGTCACCGACATCACAAAACAAAGACTCCTTCAAAGCAGCAATCCTTCAGTACATCCAGGGGCAAAGCAACCTTAGACCCCACACTTCTCTCTCCGCGCAATATAACACCAGCGCACCCCCTGTCCACTTGGCCCTACTAAGGGGTGTTGGACAGTAACCAAGAAGAAGAAGAAGAAGCATTTTTCTCAATAAACCCATTAACCGAATGTAACAAATGGTTTAGTCTGGAAACATTTTTATTATAACTATTGTTCACATTTTGTGTATTCAACAAAACTTAACATTGATTACATGGATTCAAATCTTTACAGTGATTGCTTCTTTCCCTAGCTCACATTTTAGAATTTTTTTAAAGCACTAATGTAACATTGCAAAAGTGCAGCAGTAAAATTGTCCCCAGTATATTTGACCCTGCAGATGCCCCTCCTAATATGTACCCCCCCCCCATCAAGAGTGGAGCAGTCTGCAGGTAGCCTAATTTGCATATCTAATCCCAAGCCAACCACTAGCTGCAAGAGAGTTCTTTGTGAGTGCACAATTAAAGACCCCAATAATTTGCCATTGTTCTAGCTGCTCTACCAAGGTGAACATCTCCCACAGAGCATCTCCCACAGAGGATCTCCTCAAACCTGAAATTTGCCCAGAAAATCTGCAGCCCAAAGGTATGTTTCTGTATCTTTTATTGATTTTCTGTTAGTTCCATTCACAGAGAGTGTAAATACTTTTGAGTTGTATACTTGTTCAACTTGATATTTCAAGTGTTGATGATGAAAGTTTTCAACTCATGCAAGTTTGGGTGATGTACTGTATAACGTGTGTATAGTTTTGTGTTATTGGACGCGAGAGTATAAGTGAACAAAATTGAATTTGTGTGTTAGTTATGTATTAGATATGTGTTACACAGTAGTACAAAAATGAACAATGCTAATGTAGTATATATTTGTAGCTAGAGTACATGTATGCGTATGTAGTTCATGAAACTTTTGAAGAGTTCGAAGAGTTGTCTCACATAGGGTATACCATGCTATGTTGCAAGGAACTTTGGGGATTGTTTGTGCTTTATGCCAAGCTGTGTGTGTCTGTGTGTATGAAAGAGAGTGTGTATATATTCCACCTCACAGGGTCAATGTGTACCACAGGTAAGTCTACATATTGCTACATGGAAGCTTATGTATATTAGGGAGAAACATATGCAAATTAGGTGGAAGCTTGGATGTGTGTGGAGAGTGCAAGCTGGTAGAGAGATGGAGAGAGAGAGAGAAAGAGATTGGTTACCTCAGTGTGTGTGTAGGAAGGCGTTGTGTATGTATTGTATATATCTGTGTGAAGGTAATAGGGTATAGTGCAGAGTGCAATGGCACAGAGTGCAGTGACTTTGTGTGCCTACTCTCACTGACCAGTCCCTCTCGTTACTATGGCAACGAGATAAGACTCAGTAGAGCCAAGGAAGGAGTGTGCTATGTACACGCGCACTGTATGGCTGAATACTTTGTTTCTTTAATTCTCCATGTTGAAGAAGAGTAGTGGAAAGGCGATATGTTAAAGAACAAGTTCACCTTCATAGACATGTGGGTTGTGTGAATGCAACAATATTAACAGAACACATCAATGAGAGTTAGAGGAAAATAGGACAATCCCCGTTCAAAAGTTATGAATTTTTGAAGTTTCTGCTCAGTCACGGCTGGATGAGAAGACTACTATAGCTTGTAATGTCACATGTGTACAACGATATAAAGAAAGTATAAAGAAAATTCAACATATTTTCACTTTTCTCACGTAACAAAAGAACACTCAACTTTTCTCTTTCAGAAGGCAGGGGGAATGATATTACCCCATACGTCAGTAACAAGTCGAAGAAATGTGCACTTCATTCAAAAAGTAAAGTTTTGTGAAATTATCTTTTTATTTTCCTTGTATCGTTGTACGCATGTGACATCATACACTGTAGTAGTCTTCTCATCCAGCAGTGATTGCGGAGGTACTTTAAAAAGTCATAACTTTTTAACGGATTGTCGGATTTTCCTTAAACTTTGTGTTTCACTAATGTTGTTGCATTCACTCAAATCACATGCATATGAAGGTGGACTTGTCCCTTAATACTTAATAGGACATTAGTTTGCCAATTTCATTTAGTGTTTTTAGATTCCATGTGTACCTTAGATTTATTTAGTTGGAGTTCATAGAATAAGATTAGTCATTCATGTATTCGTAAAGCAAATTCAAGATGCGTGGCTTCTGGTCAAAGAATGAATATAAACATGAACTTGGTTGTAGCTTTTTGTAGCAATTCTTCTGTCAAACTGAATATAACTTATTTGGTTTATAACACATGAAACAATAATCTCCAAAACAGTGGTATTGTGAGTTGCATGTGATTTCAGTTAAGGTTTTAATGTCCTTTTGCCACTTTCAGTTTGCTTTTATGTTTATGATTTCATGTTGTGTTATTAACTTACTAGGTTCTGCAAACAACATGGAGCCAGCAGAATTTTGGTAATTCTGTAACTGGACATTCACACACCAGTTACTGTACATTCCTTATGAGCACAGGCTAGGTAGCCAGGGTGAGTCTCATAAAGATGTTTGTTGATTTATTAGATCATTGTGTCAATATGTATCTATTGTGATCATGACTCGAATCATTGATTTCCAAATAGATCGGATCACCTAATTTGTCAGTGTTGACAAATTCCAAGTCTAGTTTCTATTGTTTCAATGGTTTCTCATGCTTACTTGCATTTAGCTATGATGGATGGGAAATAGTGTTTGTATGGAGAGACAAGTAGATGTGTCAGACTAGGAAGATACAATCATTATGGAATATTGAATATAATGTATTGGTAGACATTGTTAACGCTTAGTTTACAGTTTACTGATATGGTAGTCTACTTGACGTCATATTCTTTTTGCTTTGTATTTGTTATCTTCACTTCTGTTGAGTGAATGATGGGTTTGATAGTCTTTTACATACACTGTTCCATGTGGACTGATGCAGTGATGCATTGAGGTTTGATAGCTGGCTTAGCTGAGAATTTCTCATTGAATCATTTTTTTTTTCTTTTACATGGTTACATTCTGTGATATATTAGTGAGTAAACATCATATGTTCAGTTTGTTATTCACAGTACATGTCACCTCTTTGGTGCAGTAACATATGTTATTTATCTTTTTCTATGTTGAACATGTTTCAATATCGTGTAAATATTCATTCATTTGTTTTTTGCTGTTTGAATATACTCCAAACACAGGTTTTTTTTTTCAATTTATTTCTGAGCGGAATAAAAAGAGATGAAACGTAACTTCGGCCTATGAGTGTGTTTATCCTGCGTCTCACTAAGCCTGGTTTTTTTAATGGTAAGTTATGCCTTTAAACTCTCTAGCTAGTCTAGACAAACATTTGGAATAGGGCGTAGATCAGAGAGGTGCCCACCTCCCTGACTAGATCTACACTGTAGGTCAAATTACTTTTAACAATTCGTAAACCGATAAATCTGCCTCTTGTTTGATGGCCCCTTATTACGATATGCGATCTCGCTACAGCCTACAGGACAGTAACAAACTCCCACGTTCAACAGCCTGAATGTGAGTGCTGCTTTTTGTATGTGAGCAAAGTTTGAAGGCCGTTTTATCCGATGAAGTATGCAGAGCAGAGCATGCACTAGTGCATGTATGTAGTAAACCCTCCAGTATGTGCAGCTTGAACTCCACAGTTCATTGACCTGGTAATAGTGGTATATGCAAAAAGATAAAGAAAACATTCTAAAATCATTAAAACATTCATATAAAAATTCCTGGATCACTACAAAAATGTGATCACCTGTTCCTTGTATCATTATCTAGTTTTCCTGCAATTTCATTCAAATCTGTTCACAACTCTGAGTTATTTTGCTAACACAATAGACAAACCCATGCTGATGTAAACCTCCTCCAGCCTCCATATTGTATTAACAACATTAGCTGGCGGAGGTAAAATTGGATTTTGACTATGCCATGGCAATCAGCACAACAGGATTATACACATTCATAACAAACCCTCAATGGGCCTGTTCTCAAACAAATTGATTTAATTTAACTGTTAGGCCTGGTGGAGGTAAAAATTAACAATAGAATTTTAGACTGACACCTCTCTAAACTAGATTCTGACGTTAGTTATACACATTCTATCTATTGCGATATTGGTATTGCAATCAGTGCAACACTCAGTTGTTGTCAACACTACACAACACAACAGGATTAGAGTTGATTATAAATTACTTGTTACTTGTTGCAATAATCCCAAAACTGCAGCTCTGTTGAAGCCATACCGGGATGAACAATCCTTGCTGTGTGTCAACAAGGGTGCAGAGGTGCCATAATCATAACCCACATATTTACAATAAAAGTGGTTGAACCCGTGCAAGTAAAAATATTAAGGTTGGCTCCTTACAGAACATTGGAACCAGAAGAAGGCTGCATTGTGTTGATATGTCGGAGTGCAGCCTCCCTGAATTCTGTTGGGTTGGAGAGTTGAACAGCTGCACATGGCAGGCTGTTCCACAGTCTTGTTGCTCTTGGGAATAGTGAAAACTTGTAGGAGTCAATGGTTGCTGTGGGTACTGTGTACTTGAGTTGGTGGTCATGTCTTCCAATGTAAGTTGCAGGTGTGATGATTTGTGGGTGTGGGATGCAAACCAGTTGATAATGAATTTTATGGAATAAGACACACTGCGCTAGAAGTCGACGGTTGTGAAGGGTGTGCCAGCTTAGGGCAGAAACTAGGGCTGAGGAAGATGTTGTTTTTCTTATATAGTTCCCATGCACGAACAGGGCCACTGCTTTCTGGACTAGAATTCTAGTTCAAGTGCATTTATGGCTGTAACAGTGTGTGGGTTCCATGCTTCAGCTGCGTATTCCAGTTGTGGGCGGACTAATGCAGCATAAGCTCTGGTCTTGACCTCCATAGAGCATGGTGACAGTGTTCCTCGGATAAGACCGAGACCTACACGAGAGTACGACTTGCTTTGTGTCTGATAATTACTTTACGTTTAATTTACTAGACTCTTTAACAAGTCACGTAAAACAAACTCTAAACCCTGGGGCACTCCTTGTAAGTTGTAGGGGTCACAGCACAGTTACAAACCTATACCACATACCATGGTATGGAGCTACAAATACATTTATAGTAGGCCTAGTACAATTTGTAGCTCCAAGGACCATGGTTATAATGTGCCGGTGTGGCCCAGCCCACGTGGGAGCGTTTGGCGTTCGGGCTGCTGTGTTTCGCATTTAAAACAAACCCCATCTAAACGTGTATATATACATGATCTAAACGTGTATATATACATGATCTAACTGTTGTCCGATGCTATGATATGGGCCTACATGACCAGACGACCATGACGACTGACTCTAGTCTCTATTCTCAAACAAATAATTCCTTATTAAGGCATGATTATGATAGTTTACCTAGGCCTAGTAGAGAACTCTAACAATTAGCTCTAAGAGTAAGACTAAGACTGTAAGAGGCCTAGCCTCGGCCCCAAGATTGCGAGGCATTGAGTACAGCGACAGGGCTGTGATAGTTTAGGTTCTTCTATCTAGTATAACTACCGGTGTCTGTAAACTTTAGAAGGCTATCCTGGGTTTTAGGGGTCTAAATTTTAGTCACTGCACTGCTCATGCTGCGGTGAGTGCTATCCAAAGAGGTTCTATATGTAATAGAGTAAGCGCTCACCATTCAGTGCGTACAAATGAAAACGGGGCCAATTGAACAGTGGCGCGCGCGCACGAAAGAGGTCGACTACCAGAAGCCCGAACCCGGAAGTGCCTATAGTAATACACGTAAAGTACAGCTTCGAAGATGGGGTTGGGTTGGAAAAATCATTCTAATTTTAAAGGGGAAGGCTAGTACTGGTAACTGATCAGTGGGAATCAGTGGAAATGCTTGGAGATTATTGTTCAAATCCTTATGGGATTCATTCAAGAGTTCATTGTATATCTATTGTTGTGTGAAAATGATTTGCTTCAGAACGGTCTCATATTCAAGTAATGTGCAGATTAATGCTCCGTCACTGACCAGGGACGCTAACCTGGAAGCATTAAACTGCACATTACTAATCCCTAAACCTAACCCTAATCCTAACCCTAACCACCAAACCCTAACCCTAACCCTAACCATAAAACCTAACCCAACGTTTTTCCCATAGGTTTAACACGCGCCATGCCCCAATCTGTGCCGTCTTTAAAAAAAAACGCGTCCCGCCCTGCGGCCCGCCCCGAAATCTCTAGTGTTTAAAACAGTACGCAGCACGCTACGAGTAGGACTACGGCAAGTGGCAAGGCTTGTTAGGCCTGCAATGCCCCTGCATACGAGGCGAGGCCCGCTATCACTGGTTATGAGCTCTACTTTACAGTATTGACGACAACCGTTTCTGAAGAAAGTTAAATATCCCAGTAGAAAAAAATATGAAGCTTTAACGGCACACTTACAAAAGTGCAAATCGAATTTCAATGCTTGTTACTTACGTGACAAATTCATCAGTGGTAACCCAAACTAGAGTCACATCGATATCTGTTCGTTCGAAGAGCCCGCGTAGCACAACGTCACATCACAGCCACTCACTGAGCTGCATGCTATGCAGCCACTGCACCCACCCGCCGCCCGTCTACCCAGGGTATTTACTATTAGGCCTACCTCTACCCAGGGAGGCGAGGGCACACGTACAGGGTCGCAGCCCGGGCCCGTGTCGGGCGCCGCTTAGATAACCCACGTGTATTACATACTTGTATACGTACCTCACTTTCCTGGAACCAAAGATCCTGTATGCTGGAAGTAGGAACTGATTCTCTTGCTCTAGTCTGATGATATGTGAACGCATGGTGACTATCTCCGCCTTCTGTAGAGTCTACTCATCATACGACTCATGTTCTCCTTTAGACGTCTACTAGTACCTTATTGGTTGATTCGTTTATTTTTGTTGATAATTTGAATACATAGAGCCCGGGTTTTAAACAGAAATTGTTGGGTTCTCATAGCCCGACCAGACGCCGTGCACTCACTAGCGACTTACACTTGTGTGTGTACAGCGACAGGGCTGTGGCTAGCTGTGTATAGTCATGATAGTTATTGTTCACGTTAATTATGAGAAATGTTCATTTGGAAATTGGAATGTATACTGAGGGTGAGTTGCCCCGTAATAAAATCAGAACTCCACCAGAATTCTTCATGTTCTTTGCTTGAGTTCAGTTCATCTTCAATCATTTGCACCTCCCAATTCTGCATCCCTAAACTCTACAGACTACAGTGATCTGCTGAGTGGAGACAATCTGTTTGGAAATCAGAATGCCTACAGAGGTCACCTGCTCAACGGAGACGGTGTCTCAACTCCGGGTCTATGTACACCAGCTCCACACCCTCGCAAGACATTACAAGGGGCTGACTGACTCGTATGTGGTGGTAAGAAGTTGTGCTTGATATGGACACCTAGACTACAGTTGCACCCATTTAAATGAGCCAACGTGTTAGACCCCGTTTACAGTGCGAGGCGAGGCTCGGCCGCAGCCGAGTCCACCTTCATTCATTTCAGTGTATAAAACGCGCAAAAGGCCAAATGCGAGGCCAAAATTGTCCTCGCATTTGGCCACGCTCTGGAGGTGGTCTCGGCCCCGCGGCCGAGCCTGGCCTTTTCTCAGTGTAAACGCAAACTGGGCCAAATGCGCGGCCAATATTTTTAGTCTGGCTTCCAAACCCTCTGCCCGTACTATTTCACTATTCAGGAAATTAACCCCCTCAAAAACTAGTATAGTTAAAGGTGATTTTGTCCTGCAAGCAATTTTTTCCTTCGGCAAAGGCCCAAAGGCCTTTGCCCGAACGGCGACATTGTCGCCACGGAATCCCGTTGGCAAAGAGTCTGAAAACCAGACTATACCAAATTGCGTTTGTTTACAAGCAGAGTGCCACTATGACAAAATATTGAAAGGTTTGAATTAGATAAAAGCGCGGCCGAGCCCGGCAGTGTAAACGGACAAAATTGCGGGGCTCGGCCCTGCAATTGAGGCTGGGCTCGGCCGCGGCTCGGCCGCGGCTCGGCCCAGCCCCGCACTGTTAACGGAGTCACAGGGCTGCCAACTCTCACTCATTGAGAGTGAGACTCACTCATTTTGGTCCTTTCTCACTCTTAAAAACTTTATTTCATTTGCATGCCTTTCTATTGATCTCACTCATTTTGACTCCTAAATTACAGCATTGGCCTATGGGAGTCTCACTCTCAACTAGTTTCCAATGTTGGCAGCCCTGGGGTCATAGAGAAATCTCATTGATTAAGATTTGACACCGTATAGTGCCACCCCTATGTGGTTTTTGTTGAGCCCACTGGAGGTGAGGGGAGACTAAGGGATCGCCTGCGGCGTCTGTCTGTCCGTCGTCCGTCCGTCCGCCGTCCGTCCATCCGTCCGTCCGTCGTCTGTCCGTAACGCTACAAAAACTTCAATAACTCTCTACTCTGGGCTTCAATTGCAATCAAACTTTGAGGGAAGAGGGGTCATACAAAGTTTCACATTTTACCATATATGAAGGTCACCTCAGGGTTAAAGGTAACAGGCAGGGGTCAATGAACTTTAGGGCCCAATGTTAAGTTTTTGTGGCCCGTTTCTATTATGGGTCCTAACTTTTGATCCATATCTCCATTTGTGACCAAACTTGGATGGTAGATGTCCCTTGGGGAGTGGATGGTCACCACAAGGTCAATGGTCACAAGCATGGGTCAACGAACTTTTAGAGCCCAATGTTAAGTTTTTATGGCGCTTTTCTATTATGGGTCATAACTTTTGATCCCTAACTCCATTTGTGACCAAACTTGGATGGTAGATGTCCCTTGGGGAGTGGATGGTCACCACAAGGTCAAAGGTCACAGGCAGGGGTCAATGAACTTTAAGGGCCCAATGTTAAGTTTTTATGACACGTTTCTTTTTTGCCAATGATTTTAACCCTTTTATCTCTTTTTATCTGTTATATCTCTTTTTTTTAAATCTGTTATGTCCCATTCACATACAATTTCTTGTACGCAAATGGGCGAGACACATTATGGCACTTGCCTTGTATTACTAACGTGGCATGCAAGATTGATATCATATTGCAAATAGCAGAGAAATGAGAGGTCTCTAAACACTCTGGCGTGAAAAACTTTACCAGTTGAGGACAAGTAGGTGAAGTACCGAGTATAGGCGAAGTACCGAGTATAGGCCTAGGCCTACTCGGGCAAGTGTTTATGGAAAATGCGTGTTGTAGCAAAATCAGCCCATCCTCAATGGGTTAAGAAGGACATTCACCACAAGACCTCTGAGCTTTTTTGTCCTGCTCTGTATTCATTCAGATTTTCACATTAATTTCAAGTGCAGGCTTTTTACCATTTTGTTTGCAACTCTCGTTGTTAGACAGTAATGATAAGTAGAATCTAGTATTGACAATTGTGTAAATTTATAGATTGTATTGGTGAAGTTTTAAGCCGCATCATTTTGTGTACCATCAGGTCGTTAAACAAAGTTTAAAGCCATGTTAATGTAGTAGAAGATATTTACTCCACGAAAAGTATGTCATGATGAGAGCATTTTTTAGGTGATCCGAGTATCCTCTCGGATCACCTATTGTATCTGTACGGATTCTTTCTTCTTCTTCTTCTTTATTTCTTTCTCCTCAAATGTTGTGCAGAGGTTAACTCAAAAAGTCATTCACCTATCACTTCTAAACTGATACCATATATGTATCACGTCATAAGGACGACAGATCTAATGTATCACTGTGATCAGTCAACCATGACGTCACTATGACGTCATTATCTGAAAACACGTTCACATTCGTATCTCATTAATGGAATGGATTTTCTCAATGAAATTTACATATCATATAGTTCAAGTCAAGCTCTATTGATATATTTCATAAAATTTAGTCACGTTCATAGTAAACGAGCGCGTACGCGCGCGTTGAAATTTTAACATGCTCCAATCGAGCTCAAAATTGTTTTGCACACGTTTCAGGTCATTTGGAGTATTTCGGAAAAAATCGACGGACGCGTACGCGCGCGCGCATATACGCACGCACAGCTCATATGCAATAGAAATTTCCTGTTTTTTCACTTGTATCGGATGTCTGAAATGTCAACGAATGTTTCTACCAAGTTTCAAGTCAATCCGACTCAATATGACGTCATACGGGCCCGTCAAAGTTCAAATTCCGCGCGCGCGTCAATGGCGATATACAGTGCAACAATGCCAAAAAACCGCCAATTTTAAATCCGATTTTACTCGTCAGGATGGACGGTGACCCCCCATTTTCTTTACATATTTTGAAAGCTGATGAGTTGTACATATCATTTCATGGGTTGGCGATACTGACAAAATGATTAAAAGATATCAGATTTCTTGAAAAAGTAAAAAAAGTAAATTTTCAAAATGACGTCTTCAAAATTCAAGTTCACTCGAGCGTATCTCACTTATCCTTTGCTGATTTTCACCTAACTTTCAGTATGTTGTAGCTTATTTAATGTTCTTTCATATTTGTTAATACAAACTTTTGATTGGATGACGTCATCACCTCGTAAAAATGGATTGAAAGTATCCTTGTAAAATTTGACAAGTTTACGTGTTATCTCTATGGGAGAGCAGTTTTTCTGGAAGTGAAAATTGACATGACTATCTTTTTCGAGCACAAGCTCACTTATGCTTCGGTGAATTTTTCTCAGATTTTAATATGTTGTAGCTGAGACTTTGGGCTATCGTAAGTGTGCCCTTCGTTTTTTCATACGATGTCGGGATCACGTCAAAAAACTTACTTGAAATTAAAGTTTATCTTCGATGTATTGAAATATTTCTTTCTTTTTGCAACGTTATGTGCAATAACTCATGAAAAACATACCCTATCACCACCATATTTTGCACATATTTAGTTCATGTCACGAACATTATTTCATAAAATAACAACGACTTGATCAGACGCCATCTTGGGTATGTAAATTAGGGTCAAAGGTCATAGATGTTTCATCCTGTATCTTGGTGAATACATGTCCTATCTTTCCCATATTTTGCACACGTAAAGACCATGTTACAGGGATCATTTCATAAAATAACCACTTTTTGCTCAGATGCCATCTTGTCTGTGCAAAGTGGGGTCAAAGGTCATATGTACTTCTTTTTTCTATTTTCGCTATGACGTGTTATCTCTATGGGAGGGAATTTTTTTAGATGTGAAAATTGACATGACTCTCTTTATCGAGCACTATCTTACTTATGCTTCGGTGAATTTCTCTCAGATTTTAGTATGTTGTAGCTGAGACTTTGCACTATCACGATTCGAATCATTGATTAAAAAAGAAATCGGATCACCTTAATTTGTCAGTGATGACAAATTACAATCTCTAGTTGAAAATTGTACTTGTCTGTTGTCATATATTGTGAACAGGGCTGCTAGGAAAGTAGTTCAAAAACAAAAGCGAAAAATACAGAAGTGAAAAAGCACAGCAGATCTGATGTGTAGCAAAAATAATTTACTGTGTTGCCCTTTTTCCTCATGATTCAGGAATTTTTTGTGAAGAACCACTGGGATAGGTTACCAAAGTCGTGGCATGTGGCACTAAGGGGTCTTTCATATCAAGAAGTGGTGAGATTTCTACTCGATGAAAAGACTCCAGAAAGGTGAGTTTTAGAGAGCGAGAGAGGGAGAGATTGTGTGAAGTCTGTGACTGTAGTGATCTCAAACGTGCAATAAAAGCCTGTTTCAAGAAACCGTTCTTCAAACACAGTACACATGTATTGACATTCATGAATTTGTGTATTGACACTTGCACCGAGGTTTGACCTCCCATGCAAAGGTTCGACCGTGCGCAAAAGCATAGGTTTCCACATGTAGCAGGCAGTCAAATTTTGGATGGTTGTGTTGTCAAATTATGTGCAGCTGGCATTAGACTTGAGATATATATGAATAAAAATATATGTGTGTATGGAGAGAGAGATTGAAATGTCTTTATTTGTACCTGTATAAGCTTATAGCCTCATTCGTGATCTGGAATAATGCCTGCTCTGATTTATTGTACTTCATAACTGTCTAGCAAAAGTCTGATTGGTTTTTGTTCCTTATAGTTATCCATCAGTATGGCCACTGTCCTTACTATGCTTTCGTGCTGCCACACACGGCCTGGCACTAGACCCCACCCCAAGGGAAGACCAGTGCAACAAAGTTCAGGAGGATCCAACCTTCAGGCCAATAGACCTTCTGTGCAGGCTGCACGTCAAGGCCAAGAAACGCCATGAAATCCTCAGGATGGCAAAGGTACCATACTGTAAAACGAATGTTCGCATGCATTTTAATTTCACAAATTTTGGGAGTGCCAAGATTCACAAAATTAAAATGCTCATGAAAGTTCTTGTCTACACTGTATGCGCTGATTTTTAGAGGCAACTCACAAAAATTTCATGCCATGAAAAAGCCGGCGGCATTCAAAATTTTGTGCTGCGAAAATATTGTGTTTTACAGTATTCCTGTGTTTGGTTGTTAGCTTGGGTGCTTTCCAATTATGATTGTGATTGCAGTATATGCCACATATTTAGCAAGTCAAATTTTTTTTTTATGCCTCCGCCACAAAGTGTCGCCGTAGGCATTATGTTTTCAGGTTGTCCGTCCTTCCGTCCGTCCGTCTGTCCGTAATGAATTTTGTGGACAGAGTAACTAAAAAAAAACGTTTAAGGTATCCTAATGAGACTTGGTATGTATATGCATGAGTGGATGAAGTTGTGCTTATCAACTTTTGGGGAGACATGCTCAAGGTCAAAGGTCAAAAGTTCAAGGTCAAATGCTCAAAATTTCACTATTTCCCCCATATTTATGCAATGCCTGGAGGTTTTTTCTGGAAACTTGATGTATACATGTAATACCAAATAAACATTCTCGAGAGAGAGTTTCAAATCATGAGGTCAAAGGTCAAAGGTCAGAGGTCAAGTGAAAATGTTAAAATGTCATGTTTTTCTCCATATCTTGGAAATGGTTCAAGTTATCTTCATGGAACTTAGTACATATGCATGTGCTGACTAGCAGTGACTATCAGTGAATTCTAGGGTCATAGGGTCAAAATTCCAGGGTCAAAGGCCAAGTTAAAATGCAAAAAATTTACTATTTGATGGTGAAATTACACTTTTTCTCCATACCTTGAAAGTTTAATCAATGCATAGACTTATAAAAAAAGGGTCAGAAGTGAAGTAAAAATTCTCAAATCCCCAAATACCTGTGCTCTTAGGCAGTATAGCCATCCATCCAATCAAACCTATTTCAAGGAAAGTGAACATTCAACACATTTGTGACAAACCTGCCATTTTAATATTTTGCCAATTATGTTAAACTCATCACACATTGTCAAGACATTGTACTATAGACCTATTAGGAGAATCATGCATTAAGGCGGAGGCATACCAGTCGCCATAGCGTCATTTCTAGTTTTTTTGTTTGTGTGTGAATCAGGTTTATCCGACAATATCACAAATGAAATGGTAAATTTGTGATCTTGGAATACAGGAATGAATAGAGAAAAGTAAGGTGCATCTTGTATACATATCAGGATCAGAGTTTACATTTGTACATTGTTAGATTTACGAATAGCACCGGACTCGCAAAATTTGCAAAAAGAAAACCCCTGCAAAATATATGGCTATTATCTCTGCCATGACAGAGATCTCCAGGCACTTTTGAAAGAAGGAATGTAAGAAAGAAACCCAAAGTGATCATTTACTGTAAAACACAATATTTTCATGGCATGAAATTTTCACAAATGGGAGCCGATGGCCATATTCATAGCATGAAATTTTCCCAAGTTGCCTCTAACATTCAATGCATATAGTCTAACATTCAATGCATGTTAATGTAGACAAGATCTTTAGCGTGCATTTTAATTTCGGGAAACTGGGCTCACGCGATATAAAATGCATGCGAATATTCCTCATTTTACAGTAGTGAATCTTTTGTTGTAGTGAAGCAAGACAACATTACCGAACAGACACAGGGTTGGTTGCACGAGCTTAACAGTCAAGTCGTAGGCTGCAGCTGTAGGGCTCTGACTTCAGACGCTTGAATCATGTTGGGTCAATAATGTTGGAGAAATGGCTATCCGATATGAGGTGCACCGTGCAGCTTGTATTCAGCACCCTAATCAAATGCTCGAAAGAGCTATTGTGATTACAGTGGACTCCCGTTATAACAAAGTCCTCGGGACCGGCAGTTTCCTTTCGTTATATCGAAATTTCGTCGTAACGGAACAAATAAACAATAAAAATACATAATGTGTGCATAATGTTGCAGCCTGAAAGAATTTTTACTTTGTTTTTAATCATGTTCGTTATAACGGGAGTGCACTGTATTCATCATCTGGCATGTCATAGGTTGTATCGTCAAGGTCGGGGGGGGGGGGGGGGGGCAATTGGAGCCAAATTTTCAGATTTTTGGCTCCTTGAAAACCCCATAGTGGATTTTCAGCGACTTTCGCAGGTAGCAAGCCTTCAGATGGATAGGATCTCAATTTGTTCAAATAGGCACTTCAATACAGTGCTCTAGACTCCTTTTGTAACGAACACAGTTATAACGAAATTCTGGTTGCAACAAAATAAAAATTCAGGTCTCAACATTATCCTTTCTATATGTTTTTTTTATTGTTTATTTGTTCGGTTATAACGAAAGAAAATTGGCTGTCCCGAGGACTTCGTTATAACGGGAGTCCACTGTAATATATTCTATCACTACATGTACATCACCCCAGCACACATGTTTGCCCCGTTGATAGGTGATAAACTCCGCATGCCATGCCAGTGGTGCTGAGAGAGTAGTGGACGTTGGCTCTGGTCAAGGCCATCTGTCGCGGCTGCTCTCCTTTGGCTATGGCCTTCCTGTCACAAGCATCGAGGCTGTTGGTTGCCATTTGACCGGGGCAGCAAAAGTGGACACGTGAGTGTGTTGCCAAATTTCAGATTATGTCAGAAGTGTGCAGCAGATGGATTAAATACATTTCCAAAGAGTTTCATAGTTTCAAACAGGACCTACCAAATTCGAATAGACACTGGTTTTGAGCTTTGTATCTAAAATGTGTTTCCATTATGCTGTGTGCATACAGGATAATAAAGGCACAACTACAATTTATGTAGTTCTGGTTTGTGGTTTCAAAATTGCATGATTTATGGAACACAAATTGAATTCATGCCATTCAGTGTTTTGTAGATAATTTCAGTTCATACCATTCTTTTTATGAGAAAAAGTGATTTTCTCTAGGTAGATATGCAGCAAGAATTTGAGAAGACACACTTAACAATTGCCACAATTGCTGTACTGTCCCTTTCTCATTTTATTTCACAGGAAAATCAAGACCATCATACAGAAAAGGGTGAGTATCAGAAAAAAATACTTGCGGCTATTGTTTCTCTGTCTGTACACCTTTGTATTTGCTATGGCAGTGTATGTATTGGCTTGTGTATGTAATGTGGCATAATTCACATTACAGATATGTAATAATGATAATTATGTTGATGTAATAGTAATTATGATGGCAATGATAATGACCAAAAAATAATGAATTACCTAGTTACATCAGTATCTCGTTATACCAGGGATAAAAAAAAAACAGAAGAATTTAAAGGGAATGGGACCTGCAAAATTCCCTCGTCTGGTATCTCACTATATCTGTCCTCGTTAAAACAAAGTTTTACTGCGCCGTTCATCATCGGATGAGACATTTTATTATTTTCTCTCCATAGATCAACAGGCTGGAATCTCAACCTGCGGATGATATTCTTCACACACTCCCTCAACACGTTGAGAGCACTATCCACCCTGGGATCACAGTGGAAGAATTCCTCAGTGTCATTAACAACCAATCAGGTTGTGCCATTGTGGAACAGGACAAGTCCATATTCACTGTGGAGGGGGGATGCCTCTCTGTGCATTCTAGTGATGGACAAAATGAAGAACGAAATGTGGGAAAAGAAATGTCTATGCATCATCATTCAGCCAAGAGGAGCTCTGACGTGCAGTGTGCTGAATATGCAGACATAAAACAGAAATACATCAAGGACGACAAATCAGATACGTCTTTGTCAGGTCAAAGATCTAAAAATCACAAATTTTCCAACATTTCAGAAGTAACGACAGACCAGAAAATGAGCGAAGTTGCACGGAATTGTAATGAAAATCTGATGGTGACTCCAAGTGAGGATGCAGGATCATTTGCACTGGTTGGACTCCACACATGCGGAGACCTTGCCCCAACCATGCTCCGTGTCTTCGCCAAGTGCAAGCAGGCGCGGGCGCTGGCATCTGTAGCGTGCTGCTACATGAAAATGGAGTCTGCCCTGCCTTCAGCACACAGTGGAGGTTTGATTGACCAAGACACGCAGACTGGGGTATCCTCTACGGAGGAAAAGTTTCAAACAGACACCCAGTCCTTCCAACAGGTTGATCAAAATGGCAGAAACCATCAGGAGATTGTTGAAGGCAGTTCTACAAGAGGAGATGAGCTTTGTTCCACTAGCAATGGGATGAATAGTTCTGAAACTGTCACTTCAAGGGGATTTCCCATGAGCAAGTGTCTGAGCGACCTTGGAGACAGCGAAATTCAGTTTGAAGCCTTGGAGCTTGCATGCCATTCCCTGGCCAGCTACAAGCAGAGATTGAAAGGTACATATCAATTTCATGCCCATGTTGATGGCATTGAAGTTTTGCTCATGGGCCAACAATTTGTTTCAGTCTTTCTTCTGACAAGAAGTGATTTGCATTGATAGATAATTGATACAAGTTTATATGAGCTTGATCAGGCGCGGTGGAGCACCCCAATTATCTCGCAGAAATCCATCGGCAGCCGAGCCTCATTTGCATAAAGTAAACAACATGTACTCGCGTAGTTGAGAAAAAGTAAACAACTTCTCACGCTAATAACAATTTAAGGAAACCTATTTTTGGATTAAAATTGAGTTCCTGATCACCGGACAGGCGTCATCTCCACTAGACCACCGAGCTTTCGCCCGACAGCAAGTGTTGGTTCTAATCCTTATAGCATGCAGCGGGTACTGCGTAATTATTCACATTCATTAAATTCTTCCGTCGAGATGCTTTCATTGCAACTGATTGACAAATTGCCCTGCATCGACGTAAATAAACACTGAATTGATCAGTGTTTTAGTAGTAGCCATGATAAAAATCATGGGCGTACGTACTCGAGCGGGATTCGAACCCACGACCTCCTGATCACCGGACAGGCGTCATCAGGAGGTCGTGGGTTCGAATCCCGCTCGAGTACGTACGCCCATGATTTTTATCATGGCTACTACTAAAACACTGATCAATTCAGTGTTTATTTACGTCGATGCAGGGCAATTTGTCAATCAGTTGCAATGAAAGCATCTCGACGGAAGAATTTAATGAATGTGAATAATTACGCAGTACCCGCTGCATGCTATAAGGATTAGAACCAACACTTGCTGTCGGGCGAAAGCTCGGTGGTCTAGTGGAGATGACGCCTGTCCGGTGATCAGGAGGTCGTGGGTTCGAATCCCGCTCGAGTACGTACGCCCATGATTTTTATCATGGCTACTACTAAAACACTGATCAATTCAGTGTTTATTTACGTCGATGCAGGGCAATTTGTCAATCAGTTGCAATGAAAGCATCTCGACGGAAGAATTTAATGAATGTGAATAAAATTGAGTTAGTTTGAATTTGAAAACATGTCCGAATATTCACATATAACATATCAAAGGATTTGACAATGATAAAATGTGAAATTTTAGCGAAAACCTGGCGAGCAAAATTACCAAAAATATGCCTCGAAAATCATCCTAAGATTCACGAAGTGTGATTGCGGAACAAAAGCGCCATTCGGACAAAGTACACCGACATTTATTTATCTGCTTGCATTTTAAATGTCATACCGTAATATTCCCGGCCATGGTTGTGTCGGAAAAAACCAGAAGGTGATGTCAAAAATGACACGAACGCTAAGCGTACAGGTCGGTCCCATGTATATATAATCGCGTCACTGTAGCGTTGCATGTCACAGCACACACAACGCATTGCTGCATGCAGCGTGCGCGGCAGCAGCTCAGCAGTCACCGCCGTGCGACACTCGGCCACTGCACTTTTATTTGATTGAATAAATGTAATTTCTTACCTTCTACGAAGGAGATATTTTAACAGAAACAAAAACACGAGAAAATAGAAGTATGCAGACTGAACTGAGCTGACATGTTAATCTAAAAACTGAGAACTGTGTTCTGAGACAATATAGATCTAAATGCAAAAAATCTACTCCTGTGTCACATTACATGGCATGTGTGTGAGGAAGAAGAAAATTTGGCCTAGGGAAGGGGGAGGGGGGAGGAGGAAAAACTATTTGTTCATAAATATTCGATGACACAGAAAATCCAATCTTTATCATTTTTTTTTAATTTATATGATTATTATTTAAATTATTATTTTTTTTTTGATTACCTTCTACTGGGTGGATGGCATAGTTGGACGAAAGCAGATGGGGGGCCAGTTTATGTAAATCTGAATTATTTTCAGCGGCATGTTCTTTATTGATGTACATGCAGGTAGGCATTAATTTTGTGTGTGTGTGTGTGTTTATCACTATCATGTGTGTGGTACTGTCTTTCTTCCTATGTACATTGTTTTAAAGTGTTTTTATGTATTAAGTACTAGTAATTTTTGCTACAATTATGTGTATGCACCTTCTTCCAACAAATCCTTCCATATTTCCTCTCAGATGTTGTCCACATTTACAAAATCATGTGCCTTCTCACACATTCCAATAGCAGCATCACTTTCCTCAATGATTGCCTCTTCCAACTCGGTGCACATCAATCGTACAGAAACGCATAAACAGAAGTATGCATCCCACTGAAGCTACGGTCACAGTAACTATACACAGCCCAGTCGCTGTACATGGTACGTCGCGACAGGGCTGTACGCGCGCGACCACCAACCACTAGGAGAGCGACGTAATCGTATCACGATAGCTTTGAATTTTGATACTTAACATCATTTTTGTCACCTCAAACTCATCGAGTATACTCTTCAATATTTACTCTACATCTGATGCTATCAGTATTCAAATGTACGCAATGAAACTTACCGAAATTGATCATCATATCCAGCATGTCCACACGGTACACAATCTTTCAAGCCAGGCCTAACTATACACTTGAACACAGCACAGTCGCTGTACATGGTACCATGGAATTGCGCCAGAAAGTGTCATTTCATTTGTTCCACGGACTTATCGCAAGTGGTCTCCATGGACCCAGTGTGGCGAACTATTCTTCTGTAATAGAAACATGCATTTAACGTGAGTAAAGTATTCTGTTTAAAGGAGAAAAGTATACATTTTCCTAAGTTTTGTAGTTGTGTTGAGGTTCCTCACTTTGAGGCTGCATGCCGCGCTCGTCAGACGCTGTTTTCGCATAGCGTAACAGTGTCTGGTCGGGCTACGGTCACAGAAGTCCTTACGAACACTGTAAAAATGACCGATTTGTACAGCCCCAAATGGACAAAAATCTTTGTACGGCATTTGCAGGGATATCTGTGACCGTAGCTCTAATTCCGAGAGAAGTAATATTAGATTCTAGTTCACAAGTCAACAGAGGGATGATCTGCATGATTGAGTGCTTTGATTTCTACTTGAATTTTATTATAATTTAGAGTTTAAATGTTAGTGTTACTTAAATACGGTGTTATTCATTCAGCTTTGCTGGCCATGGTCATTGCTGAATTCATAACTAGGAATAGAAAATTTCATAACAAACACATTCCTGCTTATGATTTTTATGAAGAAGTTAATCGCATGTGCTACCAAAATCGCAAAAACAACGCGCAAAATCACAAGCTTCACACCCGGGCCTCACACATTCACAAACACAATCACAGGCTCCGCTCAGCTTTCTACCAACTGCTAAGGTCCACCGCCCGGGCCGGCCTGGCCGGGCCGAACCTCGAGCTCGGCCTCGACAGAGACGCGCCGCAGAGTCCGATCAAAACCACATCATGTCAGACCGTTACATTGTTATGATTATTTTACTCATTTAAACGAAACATTAAGATGTTTGTAAGAAATACAACATTCAAATATGATTATCACGAATGAAATTTCATCAAACTTCCTACTTACCAAATCACACAGCACGAGAATCCCAGCTGGCAAAATTGACTGCGGCCGCACAGCGTCACATGCAAACCAACAACAACGCACGAAATCCTGAATCTCACGTATCCACGCACGCATCCCCATGTTACGGGAAAAGAAATGACGTCATTTTCAAATGTTTCGCTGACTACAATTTTCTATTCCAAACCCTGTAGAAACAAGTTGATTTCTCAAAAAGTACAGGTGGAATCAAGCGAAAACTTTCACCATACATGGATTGAGGCCTGATGAACTTATGTTGCCAATTTCGGACACATTGGAGCCCGGCCATGGTCCAGTCGTAAAAAAACAGAGAGCATGTTTTGCGAGAGGTGATTTTCAAAAAGCTTTAATATCTCAAGTTCTAGTGCAGCAAATTTCATAATTTTTTCATCAAAAGGAAGATTTTTAAAAACTTAGATAGTGTGGGAAGTTTGAGTTTACTAGCGGCACGCATAGCGGCACAAGGAGAAGGTAAAGATTTGACTTTTTCATGCACTCAGTTTCGGGCAGCCGTGGATGCCCGTTGGAAATTCAAATAGAACGGGGCGATAATGAGATGCAAATTGGGGTGCTCCACCGCGCCTGTGATAGAGAGAATCAATGAGATATAGTGAGCCCCCCAAAAAACAAACAAACAAACAAACAAACAAACAAACAAACCCAGCTGTATTCGAGGCCCAGAACAAACTATCAAACATTTTTACAGTTGATGCAATGCAATTCATTCTTTTCTGTTCATAGCAACACCTTAAGAGACGCACATGATTGAGCATGTAATCCTTATGATATGTTCCTCTGTGCTTTGAGAAATCTGTCGTTATATTACTAAAAGAAAAATGCTCTCGCAGAATTGTGATTTACATTCATTACATTGGAAAAAATGCAAATAGTAGTGCAATACCTGCAATTTTCATGCAGGAAGAAAAAATATATTGATAGAAACTGTTTTCTCTCGAAGGATTTTTTTTTTTTTTCTGGACAGCATAAAACAAATAAGCATGAATTTAGGTCACAAATGCAGACATTCTTGTCTAAATTTGGGAACCTGATATGCCAAGTTCCCATATAGCAGTTGATACCACAGGAACCTGGTAAGGAGCGGGTAAATGCAGTCAATGTATAGAATATTCTCTTTGTTTCTTCAATCGTCAGATGGACATCCAAACCTGGTCCTGCATGGATACCGTGCTACTCTAGAGCTCCTTATCCAAGGTCACGACCCTGCCTTGACCCAGTCACATGAGAGCATTTGCAGAATCAAGAAGGCTGTAGCCAGCATTAGAAAGCCGCACCTCAAGTCATTCAAAGAGTGAGTCCCCCTGTTTTTGTTATTGATATTGTTTGCTGTCAGTTACAGTTACAGATAAATTTGGAAGTGTTTCAAGACTTGCATATCTTTGTATAACAAATTGAATTATAATATGGTGCTTTGTTTATCCATTACCATTATTTATATCCATTTAATTCATTTCTTTCCCTATCTACCTACCTTAGTTTAATATAAAATGTTGAATGAAGAGAGAATTAGTGAAATCCTGATCAATCAGTAGCCCTTGCTTCTTTCCATGGCATATTTACATCTAAATGAACTAGTTATTAGAAACTTTAATTACACTCAAGTTTCTTGATGGGCAATTTAAGTTAATGCTCATGAGAAAGTGATGACAAGTGAGATTATTGAATAGCTGAGTAGAGAATTTGTTTTAGAATGTGATATGTGTGTATCCACCCCCTGAAATGTTTTAGAACATAATGTGCATGTATCCACCTCCTGAAATTGCCCTGAATATTACGTTTTCATTCATGAGATATATGCGTCATCCAGCAAATCATCTCATGGTTTTTAAAAATCATTTTATACTCATTCAAGAAATACACAGCCATTTTGCTTCGAAATCACCAGACCTCGAGATAGTTTATGCTCTTGACAGATACCATTCCTATACTCTGTGTCATTTCATTAAAGGACAAGTTCACCTTCATAAACGTAAGGATTGAGAGAATGCAACAATATTAGTAGAACACATCAGTGAAAGTTTGAGGAAAATTTGACAATCGATGCAAAAGTTATGAATTTTAAAAATTTTTGTGTTGGAACCGCTGGATGAGGAGACTACTACAGCTTGTGAGTCATATGCGTACAACAGTATAAAGAAAATGTAAAGAAAATTCAACGTATTTTCACTTTTTTCGCATAATAAAAGAGCACTTGACTTGCCTTAAAGGCAGGGGGAATAATGTTACCCATAACATTTGTCGGTAACGAGTCGGGGGAATGTGTACTTTTTTCAAAAGATGAAATTTTATAAAATTCTCTTTATATTTTCCTTATGTTGTACGCATGTGACATCTAAGTTATTCACACACTGCAGTAGTCTTCTCATTTAGCGGTTACTGCACAAAAACTTCAAAAATTCATAACTTTTGAATGGATTGTCTGATTTTCCTCAAACTTTCAATGATGTGTTCTACTAATATTGCTACATTCTCTCAATCCTTATGTTTATGAAGGTGAACATGTCCTTTAAAATTTCTGTGAAAAGATGCTCAATCAGCATTTACATTGTCAGATTCAACTTTTGAACACTTTTTACTAAGGTATGCTGCCACTGCTCTCAGCAATCTTGGCATACCATACACAGAGGGCGGGCTTGAAGAACTGCAAGAACGATTCCAGCCGCAGTGGAACGACGTGCTAACCTTCCACGTCTTACGCAGTCTGATGGGTCCGATCATCGAGAGCTTGGTCCTCACAGACAGAGTCTTATTCCTGTATGAGCAAGGCAAGTTCCACAATGCAAATGAAGCCTTTGCTATTTAAACAGATCTCCTATGAGGAATGAAGCTTTTAGAGACAGATTTTTCTATATTTCACATTCTTGGCACATGTTCCTGAACTTGTATACCTTTCATGTCACAAAGTGGGTGCAATGCTTTATAATCTTGTGGTATCCTCTACCCATTCATTTTAGCAAACCTAACTCAATATGTTTTTTTAACAAATGATTCCAGCTAATTCCTTCCTTGACTAAGCAAAAAATTGCTTTGTCACGAAAATTTATTTAATGCAAAAACAGAAATTAAGCTGCCATAATGTTGAATTTCTAATAATTGATTTAGTCATAGCCTGTAATATTAAAAGTTTTAAGGTGAAGGGACCATGCTTAGCACTCATTAAGTAGCAAGGGTATTTGAGTAAGGTATTAATCTTGTATTGATCAATGTTTTTACATGAGTATATAGTCATCTGCAACTGCATCTGCAACCCGAAACTAACTCCTATATTATCATTGTGAAATCCAGGTCTTTGTCAGTCTTAAAAAGAAGGTTAACACCACACTCTATGATCTCTGCAATTTTCCAAGTGATGGTACTACTTTCTTATTATTTTCCGCATTATTCCAGGGATTGACAGCAAGCTGGTACCCATCTTTGATTCAAGCGTGTCTCCAAGGAACTTTGTGCTCAAGGCAACCAAGGATTCCACCTCCAGATGACAGCCTTCCTAGATCCCACCTCCAGATGACAGCCTTCCTAGATCCCCTCAGTGCATCTTGCAAGCTCCACAAATGAGTAATATGAAATTATGATGGCTAGACTTGGCTTTGAAACAAAAAATCCAAGTCATTGTTACTTAATTTCAATTGATATCAAACTATGGCATGAATGCTAAGGAAGCAATAGATACTTATAAAGCAAGCAACCTTTCTAATAGGTAGTGATGGCTTTCAGTTTCCTCTAATGTACCAGGCAATGAGGCTTAGTTGCCTAGGGCTGCAGTCACAAGAGTCAAATGAGGGGCCTAGTGATGTGATAGATAGGTCTTATCAAATTCATTGTACCGTAACGACTCCTCAAGAAGCATATCGTCGCTGGGGTGACAAGACCTCGTATCTCAAAAATGTCAAATTTTTTTTTTTTAGCTTAATGGTCAAATAATGGGTCAAGTGATGTCTTGGCCAAATCCTAACTGTCTTACTCCAAAAATGAAGCCACCATGACATGTCAAAGAGAAGGCTTTCCCATTCACTATAGTGCTTTGGCTGCCATGTTTTTTCGCTCTCCTGAACATTTGACAATTTTGAGATACGAGGTTTTGTCACCCCAGCGACGATATGAGGTCCCTTTTGTGAAAGTGTACCTCATTTTATGCATCTTTTCTCTTTGAAACCAGATTTTGGGTGTGGGTAAAGTTAAAGCTTACTAAGGAGCAGATAATGATCAATCAATCGATCATGTCAGCTACAACTGTTGAGATCCATGAATAAGTTCTCCAGGTAGTCTTTGTCTTTAATTATCTGGGCGATGTCTTGTGTGTCCTGAAGACTAGTGTCCATTCTCAATTAGTGGACAAATGTCCTCCTTAGTCTCCTATAGCACATCGACCATTGTAAACTACTCCAGTATTCCCAACTCAGCCCTCATGCAGGTTCAAGGTACACCCTTTTGTCATATTACAGTGGTTGATTGTGACTCACAAATGCGACAAAAGGGTGAATCCAGAGATACATCCTTCTTGCATACCACACGTTGCTGTCTTTGGATGAATGATTCACTGTATTATGAGGTACACCCTTGTCAAATTTCTGTGCTGCTGCACATGGGCCGTACATCTGTCGGTAATATTCAGCAAAAGTTTGCACACAGCTTCTAGTGGATATATGGTGCACGACTTGAGACTTGTAACTTGATCCACCAAAGTGTTGTGCATTATTATACAATAGTAAACTGTCTAACAAGAAATCTAGGGGTGTTACTGCAGCTAGCTAGCTACACGTATATACACGCGATATGTATTGATACATTCTTGCATTGTGTCACAGACTTGTAAGCTAATAATATTAATTCTAACAACATGCAGGCTGTAGGTCCCGAGTTGAAAATCTGATACGTAACACTATTTATTGTTTGATAACATTGAATTAAAAATATGCAAAATTCATTACACTTGGCAGAGTGTGAAAACTTACATTGTACTGTGTACTTGCACAAAAATGTCAACTTTTACTGCACATCATAATAAAGTAAGATAATAAGCCTATGTTGAAAATTCTGTAGATTCGGTAATTAAGGTATATAGAAAT
Organism: Diadema setosum; assembly: GCF_964275005.1. Lineage (NCBI taxonomy): Eukaryota > Metazoa > Echinodermata > Echinoidea > Diadematoida > Diadematidae > Diadema > Diadema setosum. The sequence continues at coordinate 2,059,988 of NC_092691.1, read as the reverse complement.
CAACCTTTCCAGTCTACTTCCAATAACTAAATGGAAGGTTGCTGCAAAAGGTGCAAATTAGTGAAAGATTGTAATACTGGTAAGAAACGAGCATTCTCTAGAAGTATCATTCTAAGAGTATGTAGTCTATATAATTTAATAAAGAAATCAACATATTTATGAAAGCACATTGGTGAAAAAGTAAAAGTCATGATACTAGTCTAATCAATTTTATTGATGAAACACTGAAGTTTCAGTGACATGTTGGTGTGGTGATAAGTGGGCACACATGGAGCTGTCAGAAAAGGAAGGTATTCTTCTCTCCTCGAGGGTACTCGATTCCATACACATAGTAAGCTGCAAACATTGCTGCAAGTCCATGGCAGACTGTGGCAGGTGTCACCATCTCTTCCCTATCCATGAGAAGCAGGCTGATTCCATTTTGAATGGGATCATTATGGAAGCTCAGCATAGGTGTTTGTCCGACAAGATCCTGTAAATAGGCAGGGAAAAGGCAAAGAAAGTAGATTTGAAGTAGTTTCCTGTTTCAAGATGGCTAGACCAACATTGAAGTACCTCAGGAGCTGTTTATACTGTGATTCATCTATAATATACAAACACGCAGTCAATGGGTGACTCACCGAGTATTTGGCTCCTGCGGCCAATGACTGGTTTGAGGGAGACAAGGTTTCTACATCTGTCCAATACCAAGTCCAGCAGCCAAAACATTACAAAAAATCATCACGTAACACCTATAGATCATTATTCATACCAAATACAAAATAAACTGCTTAAATACAGTGGATGTAAACAAAGACAAAAAATAAGTCTTGCCCATGTACACATCAATGTTATGCACACCAAATTTGATTTCTGTAGTTCACTCCACAAGATTTTCAAGAAGAAATGCAGTTACAATGGCATCGCCTTGTTGGGTACAAAAACACAAATTTCATCTCAATTACTTCAAAACTGTACGAGTAAGCAATGCAAGATTTGGACTGAATGGCTGCCCTGGAATTTTACATCTAGCCTTCTTTCTTCTCTTTCTCCTTCAGCTGCTGTGAAAGAACTTCTTCTCCCTCTGGCAGCAACATGTCAATGACGTATTTTATTCTACAAAAAGGCAAATAAGTGAAGGAAAGCATGTCTCTATTTTGTAGATGAAATGCCTGGACTTTCACATTTGTTTTGGTAACAACATTGTTCTTCATTTCTTCAGTGAACATGCAGTTCAACACATCAAGAATAGAATTTTCTCAAGAATACTTAATCTTTTTCCTTACCCAACATGGCAAACTTGACGGCAATCCCTTATTGCAGTCACTTTTTCTCCATTTCTCTTTCATTTGTGCCAGTTCTTTGTTGGGTTTTCACTGTCCTTGTGCTTTCTCTTCCTTGTGTCCAATTTGTCAGTCAAGTTGGTTGTTTTTGGCTTGGCATGCTTTACTTTCTCCTTTACCCCGGGTCTCTTCTTTGGAGTTGGGATTTTTCTCGTTGGAGAGAAGTATCTGCTCTTTTTGATTTTCCTCTTCATTGGTGTACCTCTGTTGTGCTGTCTCATTCTAAGCTCCTTGATTCTTCCGACGACATTCATGTACGCTTTCCTGATGAACTGTCCAGCACGGAGACGTTGGTGATTATTTCCATAAAGGAAGTCTTTTTTGATATTCCCAAACCAGTTCTCCACAAGGGCATTGCTGGCCCTGTTGATATCTGGTGCTGTGTTGCTAGATGTGCAACCCTTGCTGAATCTGTCCTTTCTTTACAAACTGTGCACCTGGAAAAATCGCAGTCTGCAGGGACATAAACAGTTTTAAAGCCAACTGAACACACACACACAAAAAAAAAATCAAATCCTAACTAGGATTCGGCAGAAGAGAATGCAGTGAGAGGAAAGCAGAGAAGGAAACATAGAAAGGAGACATAGAGGATAGACCGGAGTAGACCTGGCTCCAGGGAACGCTCACTTTCTATAAAGTCTGCGGGCATTCTCTGTGGCAGCCTCACAGATCAGCTCCACCGGCTCCCCTCGGATCACAGCAACTGCTTCCACTACCTCTCCTTTCTTTACAAACTGTTTGTAGGAAATGCAGGGCAAGTTAGTTTGGGGTGGCCCATGGGGTTCTAGTAGTTCAAACACGCAAAAAGACCTTATGATTAGCATATTCATTCATCATACTCATTCATGTTATATTCTGTTGCCGTGACGGGCCTCTTTAAAATATGGCATGAACTACTAGAACCCCATGGGCACCAAGCCAGTCATGCCCGTGCCTCTTTATGTATTTCAGCATTCAATAGTCTTAATCTTCACCTGCCCAACTTCCTGTGTGGTGATCATAAATTGTTTATTAGGCCTACGTGATATGCCACCTCCATCCTTTAAATTATATCCCCACCCTTTTAATGGATCCACTCTGTAGTCCCAAAACATCAACCCCCACCTTTCCCCTTATTTTCCAAATTTCCACCCAAGTTTCCTTGAGCAAGGTAGATGCAGATGATGAAGTCTTGGAACTATTACTGTCATCTTCTGTTTCTTGTTCATGGAAGTTTCCACACCCTTCTACCTTTCTCTTGGATGTAGTTGTACTTTCATTTTTTGAAGAACTCTTCCAGTGCATCCCAACTCTCCAGTAACCGGCATACCTCTTTATGCAGTGATAGCCACCTAAGACTCGTTATGCTCTTTTGTAGATAGAGGATAGAATCTGTTTGACTTTAAACAGTATGTATACATAATACATACTTCAAAATTAATCAGGCAAAAATCAAAGAAAACTGAAGGGAAATGTCTGATCTTTGTATTTTCTAGCCTCCTCGGTCAGGAATGGCACAAATCAGTAATTACGGCATTTGATGGAATCACCTTTTTTTGGTTGTTCTTGCTTGTCAGCTCAGTGGACAGTCATGTACATGGTGTAACTACCCCTACCCCATCATGCTAATTTCTTGAAAAAAAAAAAATGAAGATGCCCCCCAAAAAGGGTCAGATCCCTCCCCCCCCCCCCAAATACTTCTGTAATACTGTGTTTACAACTAACCTGAGTGTGAACCACAACCTCTAGTAATACTGCTTCAGCCTTGGTCTCGTCCCCGGCCTCGTCCAGAACTTCTAAGGCCAAACAAGGACTGGAATTCTCTCAAGCTGTTGCTCATCTGCAGCCCATAAAAGCAACATACACATGTGTAGGGTAATTTATTACAGTTATGTCTTGTAGCAGAAAGAGCCTCAGAAATTTATATCATCCAGGAAATCTGCTCAAGAGGTCCCTGATCCTTGAGCAGACCCAAGCACTCAAGACAATCTCAGAGAGTGGGCCTCATGAGGATTCTTGCACTTCACATTGCCACTATATAACGACTAAACAATTAGTCAATGCTGGTGATGTTTCAGAACTTTCATGGGAATCCATGCTCCCGTATTGGGTACGGGGAAAAAAAGTTAAACTTAAAAAGCTTTTAACACTACATTACAACATTGTGATGCATATGAATGTTGGCTGCTTAATAAATCCGTCGAAGTTTATAGGCGATAAGTTAGAGCTGGGCTTTCCATGTGACGTCCACGTAAGAACGAATAAAGTTCTTTACAGCAGGTCAGTTAGTCATCAGTCCAAGGCCACAGTCACTGCCTTCCAAGCTTGAACGCACTCGTCCTGCACTTTGCATTTACTACGTCTCTGAGCTCTGTTGTGAACTTGCTTCCTGTCGTTTGTCCTGGAAACTGCAGCTCAGCCTGAATGACAAGTGCCCTAAAAATGCTACGTTTTTCCTCAATGCAATCTTCGTCTTCAAGGCAGTTGACAAACGCAAAGTTGGGACCTGTCTCATATTAAGTTCGGTCATGGATATCTAATGTCACTGGACAAAAAAAAAAAAAATAGCAGTGGTTAAAAGGACTTCCAATATGATTAATACCATGCATTTTTATATCAGTTTATTCCATCATATCACTTTATTCCATCAACACTCAACACATCAACGCCCATCTCGCTCTGGACGACCTTTTCGTTTGTGTTTGCGCTTTAGTAGTAGTACCTCTTGCCGTCTTGGCCGCCCCTAGCCCTTCTGAGCTTGGGCCTGGAGCTATTACAGGCGGCGATGGGTCAGCTCGTGGAGGACGGCCTGTTGCTTGTTGAGCTGGAGGTGGCTGTACACCGGCTTGTGTGGGATGGCTTTATCCTGGTTGGGCTGGAGATGGGTGGTTACCAGCTCGTGCAGGATGGATGGTTGCTCTTTGGGGGGGGGCATGGTTGTACCCGCTGGTGGCACTGCCTCTCAATCGCGGGCTCATGTTGTTGATGTTCAAGTGGTTGTGCGATGTTGAAAAGTGGAGCCTGTTGTAGTATTCTTGATGGTGTAACAGATATAATGTGGAATTTCAGGTTACGGACCTGCTCGTCGTTCTGGCAGAGACCCGGTTTGTACCATCCAGAAATACTCAATGTGATGTTATTTGACGTGTATAAATCGAGCACATCGTTGATGTGCTTGTGGACAGCCATCATCTCGATCTGAGAACTTGTTGTCTGCAATGAAGGGAAAAGGAATATTAAGTAAAACTTGATTAGTATTATAATAGCACTTAGTGCAAATAGTAATATATCAGTTTGTCATGCAGGACCAAGATAAAAAAGACGATTTAATGCGAAGAATTTATTATAAGATCATTGGCATAGTAACGGATTAAACAGAGCAGCCTCTTTGCATCTTACGTAATTACAGTTGAACCTCTCGTATCCGGACAAGTCGGGACCGGGGCTTATCCGGATAAGGGATTTAGCCGGATACGAGAGACTCAATGCTTTATACATGTACATATACATACACATGTACTGATGTAGCCCATTGTAGTACCACATGTAGTAATGTGTATACTGCAACCTTTTCATTATTACACTCCGTAACAGACCCCAAAATAGAGGTTCGTGTTTGCAAGAATGAAATCATTTTCTTTTATAAATTCTTGGGATGATTTACCTAAATAATTATTAAGAAATGTATCAAGTATATGTAATTCATGTGTGTTTGTGTAGGAGTTCTCAAGGAGTTGGGTCTCCCTTTCCTCCTGTAATTATTAAAAAAAAAATCACGGTGAGATTGCGTCCGTATAATAGAGAGTTCCGGATAAAGGGAGGCCGGATAAGAGAGGTTCAACTGTAATATAATGAGGGTTTGTGCAGATTAATCCAAAACAACAATCTTGCACTAAAAAGTGCAGGGTGTGACACTTCTAAGTCTGATATTTTTCCAGCAATGGACTGATTTCACTTCAATGAAGACTGCACACGAGCTGGACATCGGAACGGCAGCCTCTCCAATTCCTCTCTGCTGGTGACAGCAAAGCCGCCTCAAGCTGCATGGATCCAGTAATTGCACTTAGCTTCATCACACCCTACCCATTCTCTACTGAATCCATGTCTCTTATGAAACGCCTTCTTGGCAGCTGTCTCATACACATGCTCGCAAACCCTACATCGGTTAACTCCGGATTTTTTTATTTTTGCTGGGTTGCTTTGTTGGTAGTTATTTTACATGGGAGATTGATGATGTTACTACTGCTAGTATTCGGCATAGTGGAAATGCTCTTTGTTGGTGTGTGGGTTGGAGGAAGCATGGTTGTAGTAACCGGTGCAGCAGTTACCACAACGTTAACACTAGTTGTAAGAGGAGGCTGATAGTTGCTGGGAGGGGGGAGGGTCTGTGTTGAGACTGCGCGTACTGGAAAGATTCTACGTTTATGAACAGCACAATATTAAGACTTTAGTAACACAACCAAGTACAGTAGTTAATTTTCCTACTCTGTGTGTGCGTGCGCATGCGTTAGTTTGTGTGTGTGTGTGTGTGTATGTGTGTGCAGTGGCGGATCCGCGGAAGTCGTTCGGCCACGGCCCCTTTTTTGTTAGCTGATGGCTGTTTTTAGTCATCACCCCCCCCCCCACCAAGTCTGTTAATTTCCTAATATCAAGGTCAGTACGAAGCTTTCTGAAAACCGGGGGTGGGGGGGGGGGGTGCGCTTCCTTACTAAAAATGATTTTCCCGCCAGTGTGGAGAATATATTACAATTTGTTTGCTTGTTTGTTTGTTTGTTATTCTTTTAATTCGCAACATACCAACTACAGGACCACTTTGCAATAGCCCGTTAGATTTTTAAAAGCATGCGTGTTTGATCATTGTTGATAATTTTAAGACTTAATAACTGGAGTATCATAACAATAATAATAATATAAAATTATTCTGTAAGCGGTGTTTGTCTTAGACCATAAGAGGCATCTTTAACAAATAGAAATACTCCTGGTGACTGAACAGCACTTTAGTGCTTCATGGTCAATTAGCCTTTCGTCTTACTTCAAACTAACTTGATATCCTACATGTCCTAGTTCGGGGTTCTCTGGTAGATCTTTGGAATACACAGACTACATAAAACTAACGAATGGTGAAAGCCTCTCTCTCAGTTCATTTTTGCTTTCTTGGCGGGCTTCTAGGAGGTAAACTGCCTCTAACTGAGGCCCACTGCCACGAAATGGGCCCGTGTGTATCATCTGGCCAGTGTAGAAGACGGCACATCTTCTGATGCTGCCATCCTTAGTCGCTTGATTTAATATGGAGCAAATACTTTTTATGGTACTCGCCCGATTGTTTGGCTGCAGACATCACGAGTTGTCTGGCTCGGACCACAAACGTTTGCAGGCCTGGTTTCGAGGCTCAACACGTTCGGATCTAGTTCATCCGCTCGTGGTCGGATGATGAGCATTGCGTCAGCGTCATACTGATTGCTCTCCTCCGCTCTGCACATCATGGGAACTTCATTCCTTGGAGAGGCCTCTTTTTGAAGTGATGATACCTTAAGAGGGAAAGAAAAATGCGAAGTCATGTGAATGCATAATGGTAAAGTGCCCAACAACATTGTTCTTCATTTCTTCAGTGAACATGCAGTTCTACACATCAAGAATGGAATTTTCTCAAGAATATTTAATCTTTTTCCTTACCCAACATGGCAAACTTGATGGCAAATCCCTTTATTGCAGTCACTTTTTCTTCATTTCTCTTTTGTTTGTGCCAGTTCTCTGTTGGGTTTTGACTGTCCTTGTGCTTTCTCTTCCTTGTGTCCAATTTGTCAGTCAAGTTGGTTGTTTTTGGCTTGGCATGCTTTACTCTCCCCTTTACCCCGGGTCTCGTCTTTGGAGTTGGGATTTTTCTCGGTGGAGAGAAGTATCTGCTCTTCTTGATTTTCCTCTTCCTTGGTTAACCTCTGTTATGCTGTCTCATTCTAAGCTCCTTGATTCTTCCGACGACATTCATGTACGCTTTCCTGATGAATTGTCCAGCACGGAGACGTTGGTGATTATTTCCATGAAAGAAGTCTTTTTTGATATTCCCAAACCAGTTCTCCACAAGGGCATTGCTGGCCCTGTTGATATCTGGTGCTGTGTTGCTAGATGTGCAGCCCTTGCTGAATCTGTCCTTTCTTTACAAACTGTGCACCTGGAAAAATTGCAATCTGCAGGGACATGAACAATTTTAAAGCCAACTGAACACACACACACACATACACAAATCAAATTCTAACTAGGGTTCGGCAGAAGATAATGTCGTGAAAGGAAAACGGAGAAGGAAACATAGAAAGGAGACATAGAGGATAGACCGGAGTAGACCTGGCTCCAGGGAACGCTCACTTTCTATAAAGTCTGCGGGCATTCTCTGTGGCAGCCTCACAGATCAGCTCCACCGGCTCCCCTCGGATCACAGCAACTGCTTCCACTACCTCTCCTTTCTTTACAAACTGTTTGTAGGAAATGCACGGCAAGTTAGTTTGGGGTGGCCCATGGGGTTCTAGTAGTTCAAACACGCAAAAATACCTTATGATTAGCATATTCATTCATCATACTCTTTCATGTTATATTCTGTTGCCGTGACGGGCCTCTTTAAAATATGGCATGAACTACTAGAACCCCATGGGCACCAGGCCAGTCATACCCGTGCCTCTTTATGTATTTCAGCATTCAATAGTCTTAATCTTCACCTGCCCAACTTCCTGTGTGGTGATCATAAATTGTTTATCAGGCCTACATGATATGCCACCTCAATCCTTTTAATTTTATCCCCACCCTTTTAAGGGATCCACTCTATAGTCCCAAAACATCAACCCCCACCTTTCCCCTTTCTATTTAAATCTCCACCCCAGTTTTCTTGAGCAAGGTAGATGCAGATGATGAAGTCTTGGAACTGTTACTGTCATCTTCTGTTTCTTGTTCGTGGAAGTTTCCACACATCCTTCTACCTTTCTCTTGGATGTAGTTGCACTTTCATTTTTTGAAGAACTCTTCCAGTGCATCCCAACTCTCCAGTAACCTGCATACCGCTTTGTGCAGTGATAGCCACCTAAGACTCGTTACGCTCTATTGTTGATAGAGAATAAAATCTGTTTGGCTTAGCCTGTTTATAGACCTATACTATACCATAGATATTTCTTATCGAGTAGAACCATTGTGTCAGGAGGAAATGTCATGGAACCAATACTTTCAATTCAAACAAGCAATCCAAGAGAGGGTTTTTTAACAATCTCTCCCCACCCTTCCTTTTTTTTTGTTTTTTTTTGTTTACTTGTTTGTTTTTTTTCATTTTCAGTCGATAACGATAGGGACTAACATAAACCCTACATTGTAGGTGGACAGTCCTGTTTCTTGCCACAGGTATACAGAAGGGTGTTGAGAGCGAAAAAAAAAAAAAAAAAACATTAATGAATGAATGTGCCCTACAGTATTTACTGAAATTCAGACGTCCTGAATTCATTTTCATGTAGACTCTAGCTAACTCACCTACAACTTTTCTGATCTGTCTTGTCTCAGACGGGCGATCCGGTCCCCATAGGCCACCATTCCTTTCAGGTTACCACAACCCGGTATAGGTCGTCCCTCCCCAAAGACGCCCCGGTGGGTCTGCTCCTTTTACGGCCCCTACTACTAGTTCCCCGTTCGCGTGACCCACATCCTCTTGATCGCTGCCGGTATACTATGCTCAACATCACTCTCTGATGGAGACTTGTACCCATCTCGCTCTGGACGACCTTTTCGTTTGTGTTTGCGCTTAGTAACTCTTGCCGTCTTGGCCACCCCTAGCCCTTCCGAGCTTGGGCCCGGAGCTATTACAGGTGGTGATGGGTCAGGATCGTCGTCGTCCTGGATCTCAGGACTAGTTCCCTTTGATTCTGAAAACAAGATACGGTTGAGGTATTATCATGACTTTTAGATAGCCATTGCTCGTTCGCATGGCGTAGGTCCGAAACATTAGTACGGCGTAATTATCACAATCACAAACAACACCCCTGTACCGAGCACACATGAGCCTGCAGGGGCTCCCGAAGGATTGGGTAGTTTGGGCCAGACTATTCCACATACCTGTGGGAGGCCTCCCTGCCATGTGTGTCCCTATCGTAAAACTTATTCTTTATTGATCCGCCTAGATTTTCACAAAAAATTCTGCACCCAACTACGTCCTTAACAAGTAGTGCTTCCCTGAGAGCACATTCTGCAGTCACACAAAAATTAGAAAAAACACTGTAAACTAACTGAACTGTGCACCTGGCAAAATTGCAAACTGCAGGTGCATATACAATTTTAAAGCCAACTGACCACAAAATTTTAAAAAAATCGAATCCTAAATAGGGTTCGGCAGAAGAGAATGTAGTGAAATGAAAGCGGAGAAGGAAACATAGAAAGGAGACATAGGGGATAGACGGGAGTAGACCTGGTTCCAGGGAAGACTCACATTCTGTAACGGCTGCAGGCATTCTCTGTGGCAGCCTCACAGATCAGCTCCACCGACTCCCCTCGGATCACAGCAACCGCTTCCACTCCCTCTCCGATATGGGAAGGCGCATTGCAGTGAGTCGCAGAGGGTGATCTCAGATGGGGGGCATCTGTCTCCAGAAGCAGCCGCTGAGGGGGAAGAGTTCATTCGGGTAATGGCCATGGTATACCCGAAATAGCACTCCGGGAATGCCTCCATCCACTGTCAAACCTGAGCTGTGGAACCGGTGCAACAATGCAGGTGGATCCGTGTGTTCGGCGAACAGTGCTTCTGCATACGTTCCCTGCACTGCTGGTGGGTGCACAGCCTCCCATCGTACATGCAATACGTGCCACGTACATGCAATACGTACACCTTCCCAGTGGCACCGATTCTCAGGATTCTTTCCATGAGATCCTGCTGGATGATCCATCGAGAATCGGGGACGGAGTAGTCCAGTCCTAGCTCGCAGATTCCTGAGACGCATGCATCTTTAAGCAGCTGTTCTAGCTGATAAATCTGCCGGTCTGTGGTATTGCACAAACATTATTGTCCAAATGTCAAACTTATGTCTAAGTCAAACGCTCACAACTCAAACAAGTTTACTACAAGAGAATGGAATAGACTTACAGTTGTACCAACTTCTATGAAATCCGTTTAACAATATTTATGAGTCAAGGCACTGCTCTCTCATCATAGTCATCTTATGACCAGTTCTCTTCTTCAAAGCCTCATGTTCACAATGAGTCACATTAACAATACTTTTTTCAGAGACTTTATGTTTTGGGAAAAGTGTTGATGTCTCCTATGTCAATCAGTGCAGGGATTGGAAAGATTAAGAAGAAAGATGCAAATGTGTATGGATACCTGCTTGCATTGATAGATTTTAGGAGGGCCCCATATTTTGCCATTGTCTGCTAGTTGTACCATTTGAATACAGTGTTGGTCCATACTTGATGGAATGTTTCATCAAGTGTGAAGAAGTTGTCTGGTAAAACAGCTTTCGCACAGTTCCTAATGAAGATTGTGGGAAATCTTTGAGAGTGGCAAAGTGGCCAAGTTACCACCTATCGAGTGAGTGGATTTTATGTATCAGATGGCTTGCGTAAAATGGCCTTCAGTTGGTTGTAACTTTTCGGCTGTGGTGCTTCTCGAGCAACCAGATCCCTAACAAGGCCGTAGAAGTGTGCCCCAATCGCTTGTAGAGACATGGCAGTAACTTGCTTTTCCCTGTTCTGCCCCTCTCGTCTGCCATCGCTAAATACAGCATCAGCAGGCAATGGTTCAGGGTACCTGTTTGCTACGAGATACAATTCAAATCGTTTAACATTGCAGTCCCAATCTTCGTGACCATCATAATTCGTGCTAAATGGTGGTAAAAATACGTTTTCACTCGCCATTCTTCCTCTAGTAGTTTCCTGATACTACTGAAATTCAAATTTCACTGTTCAAAGACCCACTCGTCGCCAGTTTGTTGGGTTCGGACTCGAATACGAACAGACAGCACGATCATGAGACTTACATTTGGGTTCCATTTTACTCAAGTGCGTAGCAACAACACTATGGCAGGCTATGCCAGCACATGGCCCTTACATTAAATGGCAAGCCATCTGATACATAACAGTGAACTTGTCACCAAATGAGAATTTTTACAGACGAAATTTTAGTCTGTTCTAGCTCATAGTTGCCCCAGAGTTTTGATGACCAACTTTTATCAGAAACAAGAAACAAACCTGGATCATACATGAGCCCACTCGAGGCTATTATTTCCAACAAGTTAGTATCATGTAGGTACAGGATTTGCTTATTTACAGTGCTTATTGATTCAGTTGTAAATGAAATGCCTGGATTTTCACATTTGTTTTGGTAACAACATTGTTCTTCATTTCTTCAGTGAAGATGTACATGTAGTTCTACACATCAAGAATAGAATTCTCTCAAGAATATTTAATCTTTTTCCTTACCCAGCATGGCAAACTTGACAGCAATCCCTTTATTGCGGTCGCTTTTTCTTCATTTCTCTTTTGTTTGTGCCAGTTCTTTGTTGGGTTTTCACTGTCCTTGTGCTTTCTCTTCCTTGTGTCCAATTTGTCAGTCAAGTTGGTTGTTTTTGGCTTGGCATGCTTTACTCTCTCCTTTACCCCGGGTCTCTTCTTTGGAGTTGGGATTTTTCTCGGTGGAGAGAAGTATCGTCTCTTTTTGATTTTTCTCTTCCTTGGTTTACCTCTGTTGTGCTGTCTCATTCTCAGCTCCTTGATTCTTCCGACGACATTAGTGTACGCTTTCCTGATGAACTGTCCAGCACGGAGACGTTGGCGATTATTTCCATGAAGAAAGTCTTTTTTGATATTACTAAAAACCAGTTCTCCACAAGGGCATTGCTGGCCCTGTTGATATCTGGTGCTGTGTTGCTAGATGTGCTACCCTTGCTGAATCTGTCCTTTCTTTACAAACTGTTTGTAGGAAATGCAGGGCAAGTTAGTTTGGGGTGGCCCATGGGGTTCTAGTAGTTCAAACACACAAAAATACCTTATGATTAGCATATTCATTCATCATACTCATTCATGTTATATTTTGTTGCCATGACGGGCCTCTTTAAAATATGGCATGAACTACTAGAGCCCCATGGGCACCAGGCCAGTCATGCCCGTGCCTCTCCCCCCCTATAGCACCCTGAGCACCCTGAGCTGGGGGGGTTCCTACTACTGGGGGCTGTCTTGCCCCTTCGCCCCTTTACAGTAACCCTTATCTCTGTGCGGGGCTCGACTTTCTGTTCTGACGGTTCCTATTTTACCTTAACTGTATTCCCCCCCCCCCTTGCTCGATTACCCCCCCCCCCCCCCCCTGACCCTGTTCATCCCCTTCAATACCAATGGACATATGGACATAGGACTACTGGGGAAGAGCTCCAAGGTTTGTTCCATTCCAAACTCACCAAAATACCCGTAAGATCATTTACAATTTTATGTATTTCAGCATATTCAATAATCTTAATCTTCACCTGCCCAACTTCCAGTGTGGTGATCATAAATTGTTTATCAGGCCTACATGATATGCCACCTCAGTCCTTTTATTTTTATCCCCACCCTTTTAATGGATCCACTCTATAGTCCCAAAACATCAACCCCCACCTTTCCCCTTATTTTCCTATTTAAATCTCCACCCCAGTTTCCTTGAGCAAGGTAGATGCAGATGATGAAGTCTTGGAACTATTACTGTCATCTTCTGTTTCTTGTTTGTGGAAGTTTCCACACCCTTCTACCTTTCTCTTGGATGTAGTTGTACTTTCATTTTTTGAAGAACTCTTCCAGTGCATCCCAACTCTCCAGTAACCTGCATACCGCTTTGTGCTGTGATAGCCACCTAAGGCTCGTTAGGCTCTTTTGTTGATAGAGGATAGAATATAATGTTTGGCTTAGCGTAGCTGGGTGTAGATGTCAGACACAAGCGGCAACAAGGCTGTCACAACAGCCTTCACTATGTCACCAACCATCACACGGTCCTTCCTCTCACAATCCATCGGAAGATGGTGCATAGCACTTTCCACAATGCCCTCCAATGATGTGCCAAATGAAATTCCGTCTTCTTCCATTTGCAGAACAGAAAATCAATTGCTAGTGGCCGTTAAGGGAAAAGATACATAACACAAGACACATATATCCATATCTACGGTATGGTATATAGGCCTACACCATACCGTAGATATTTCTTATTGAGTAAAAGCATTGTGGCAGGAGGAAATGTCATGGAATCAATACTTTCAATTCAAACAAGCAATCCAAGAGAGGTGTTTTTGAAACAATCTCTCCCCACCCTTCCTTTGTTTGTTTGTTTGTTTGTGTTTTCACTTCCAATTGATAATATAGGGACTAACGTAAGCCCTACGTTGGAGGCGCACGGTCCTGTTTCTCGCTACAGGTATACAGAAGGGTGTCGAGAGCAGAAAAAAAAAACGGCATTAATGAATGAGTGTGCCCTACAGTATTTACTGATATACAGACGTCCTTAATTCATTTTCATGTAGACTGTAGCTAAACTCACCTTCAACTTTTCTGATCTGCCTTGTCTCAGACGGACGATCCGGTCCCCGTCGGCCACCATCCTTTTCAGGTTACCACGATCCGGTGAAGGTTGTCCCTCTGCTGTCGTGTGTACTACCTGGCCAACGGGCAGACACATTAGTGATCATGAATCTGGAGTCACAGATTAGTTCCACGTTTAGACTATGGAACCCTTTCCTGTTGATGTAGACATGTTCAGCTTGTCCTAGGTGAACACCATGAATGCGGACGTGTGTGCAGTCAACTGCTCCGACAACTTGAGGGAAACCTGCAATCTCGTAAAATTGCATCTGAGTTTCCCTCACCTCTTCTGCTGTTTTGGGGGAACTGGATGTGCTGTTTTTATAAAGAAAATGACAGATATAGGAAATTTTATACAGTAGGGTAGCCAGGTTGGTATCTGCCATGAAAAGACATTTTTAAACCCTAACTTACCTGGGCTATTTAGCAAGCTTGAATTCCTGGGGGGGGGGGGGGGCCATTATGGCCCCCCCTTCAGATCTCGGCCGTTGATCGCGCGATCGCCGCAAAATTTTGCATGAACATAAAGCCGGATGTAATCTACAAGACTGTTAAGTTCAATTTTCAAAAAATTTGCAGTTTTTATTTTAAATTAATTAATTATGCAAATATATGCAAAAAAACTCATTTTCGTCTATAATTGGCTTATAAAAGCTTATGGAATGCTGATTTTTGTTTTAAATTTTCCTAGTGACATTCCGAACATTTGTACGTAAAAAGAAAATCAGTATCAAAATTAATTTCCTATGTTTTCTATTGTTTTATCATTTTTTAATGTATTTCTTTGTTTTTTCGAACTTTTGTTTTTGTTGTTTTTTTCAGCAGAATTTGTCATACACATCTTTAGAAGCATAGCTATACTAAAATACATTTATTTCAGCCATTAAAATTAAAAATATGAATCTTTATATGAATTAATTGAAAAAACACAATTTGTATTGACTTTGTACACAAAATCACGTTTTTGAGCAATTTTGGGGTGGACGAACATTTTTTGAAGGGGCGTGGCTTCGGAACGGTATGCCCGGTCGCGACAAATTTGGTCTCAAAAGTTGCGCGAGACTTGAAAGTAAAAAGTCAGTGAGCGGCGCGGTCAAAAAATTTTGCGCGGCGGAATGGTCGCGGAATTTGTCGAGGGGGGGGGCCATTATGGCCCCCCCCCAGGTAAGTTAGGGTTAAGCAAAGAATCATGTCTTTTCACAATTGTAATACATATTTCTTCTTTAAATTAAGTCCTTTATAACTCTTCGGATAGTAGATCAAAAGAGGCATTTCCAGCTTGTCATGTATTTGGGGCAGTGTTGAACAAGTCAGTTGAAGAAAATGATAAATGTAGATCGCTTGCACTGAATAGTAATAAAAAAAGGTATTGTCTGAGTATAGGCCTAGTTTTTTGTCATTAACACGAGTCAATGCACTGAACAACTACAATGTACGTATGTATACACAGTCTCCTCAGTCAGTGTGCAGGCTAGCGGCTGGCGCTCACTAATACAGTGTACATTTATGACTAGTGTGTACAACCACTGCACATAGTAGGAAAGGTTAAAGGGCCAATAATAGCATGACACTGTTAACATCAATAAAGAATAGTAACAAAAAGAAAACTCACCTCATATTTCTTGTGAACCAATGCTTGGGTAACCCTCCTAATGGTTCTAGATGCTGTTGCATTTGAGATTCCATGTATTGTAGAAGTTGCATCTAGAACTGAGCCAGTAGCATAAAATCGCAAAGCTACAAAGACTTGCAGTGATGCAGGCAGGGCTCTGTTTCTCTTTGTGTTTGGTTCCACGTCATCCTTCAGGAGATCTATTGCAGAAATTACCCCTTCTCTGGTGAATCTGTATTTCTTCACCATTTCCCGGTCACAATACGTGTCGAGGGAGACAGACGGTCACGAAAAACTCTTTCTCTCCTCCTGGCCCTCATTGCCAGCAAATGCATCACAGCAGCCATCTTGGCTTTTGTTGCAGCTATGGGCTTTTGTCACAGAGGTTAGAGCTGTGACGAACTTTCACAGGATTTGTCGCTGATATCAGACAGTTGTCGCAGGTTACTCAAGACAGCTTCTTTATTAAATGGAAATTTGTCGCTGGACTGAGATTTGTCACTGAAATAGCCATTTGTCACTGCGACAAGTGCTTTATGAAACGCCCCCCAGATTCGTCATCGCAGTAGGGTTGGGAATTTGGCCATTGTCTCTTTCGTGAAACTTCTGTAAAACCAGTGTCGCGGTTAGGAATTGGAATGGGGTCAGGTTCTATCTCTTGAGAGGTCGGGGTTTTCCTCGGATACTAAACTGTTAGATTTTCTAGAATCAATAGTTGTTCATAATAAGTAAATTTTACTGCACACTGTCACTGAGAACAAAATGACTGCAAATATCTGCCTACCTGTAACCTTTATAACGTGTGTATCTAATCTACAGAGGGTTGGAACTGTATTTGCACAGATAGATTGGATCTAACCTTGTTACTTTCACACTTCTCTAACAAGTTGGTTGTTGTTTATAGTAAGCATGGTTCATAGGTGCCTAGAGAAACATGATAGAAATCAGCGATGCATGGCATCGATGTCTTGCACTTGCAGTACATTATTAGTGTGTAATAAATAATGACTTGACGACAGTACTGTGACAATGTTAGAGTTTTTAGTGTACGTGACAGTGTCCATCCATGATCCAGCTAGTCTACTAGAGCCTACGTAAAAATTACTACTGCACCGGTACTAGTCACGTCACTAGACGGGGTAGATCACACTTCACAGACACTAATTAGGGCCCAGGCTTATTATGTTACTCACCTCAAAATCAGAAGGGATATGACCCCATGCAGGCTCGGTATTTCATTCTCTCCTCCGATTGCCCTTAGTGTTTTGGCAGTTTCTGAGGAGACCGATATCACATTGCTATGTGATCTTCTTTGTCTTCTTTGTGATCTTCTTTGTCTTTCCTTCGATTTTCTTCTTTTTTCTGAAGAGGAGACATGAGGTCTCTTCTTCGTCTCTTCTCTGTCCATGGTTGAATGTGCAGCTGTAGCTATAAACATCGAAGGGAAAAAACGCGCGATCAAAACATCCGGTGAAGCCATTGACGCAGCTCAGTCAGTCGAAACGGACAGCTAGCTAGCTCAGTGAAACACCACAGCAGTCCGTACGTGCTATACGTAGTACGTACACTGTACATACATACAGTGTAAAGTGTACGTACTGGTCAGGAATGACCGTGCGGGGAGGGATGACTCTCACTCATCACAAGATCGATGGGAACGTTCGTGGGGAACCGTGGGTTAGGACTCACGGCGGCTGATCACCCTCGCATCTCGCCGAGCGTAGCCCACTGCGCAACAGAGCAGCGGCTGATGGAGATATTCATGCGTCGGACGCGAAACCGTATACCATTAAGCTACAGCCTGATCGACCAGAAACATCGTGATTATTTCAAATTTTTAGTTTTACGGTGCAAGTTTTGCATGGTAGTGTGTTTTGTGACATAATGATACAATACATGCACATCAAATGTCGTAATTCAAATTGTGATTGAATCATCATCCCCAAAGGTAAACTGGCACTTTAATTATAGCGTGAATAAATCAAATAACATAGGACAAAGGGAATGACAAAAGAGAATGTGTGTATAGAGGAGGTGAGAAACAAAACGGCAGCTACGTATAGGGCACACTTATAACTATTTCTTATCGAGTAGAACCATTGTGACAGGAAGAAATGTCATGGAACCAATACTTTCAATTCAAACAAGCAATCCAGGAGAGGGGTTATTGAAACAATCTCTCCCCACCCTTCCTTTTTTGTTTGTTTGTTTGTTTGTTTTTTCATTTCCAATCGATAACGTAGGGACTAACATAAGCCCTATGATGGAGGTGGACGTCCTGTTTCTTGCTACAGGTATACAGAAGGGTGTCGAGAAAAAAAACAGCTTTAATGAATGAATGTGCCCTACAGTATTTACTGAAATACAGACGTCGTAAATTCATCTTCATGTAGACTCTACCTAACTCACCTTCAACTTTTCCGCTCTCTCTTGTCTGAGACGGACGATCCGGTCCCCGTCTATGACCATTCCTCTCAGGTTACGACCCGGTATAGGCTGTCCCTCTGTTAAAGACGCGCTGGTGGGTCTGCTCCTTTTACAGCCCCTGCTGATAGACCGGCTTGTCGATCTAGCTCCCCATGACCCACGTCCTCTTGATCTGCCGCATCCGTGTCCGCGGCGGGCAGATGCCGCCGGCGTCCTGTGCTCAGCATCGCTCTCTGATGGAGACTTGTACCCATCTCGCTCTGGGTGACCTCTTCGTTTCCGTTTTCTCTTAGTTACTCTTGTCTCAGCCGCCCCTAGCACTTCCGAGCTTGGGCCCGGAGCTATTCCAGGTGGCGATGAGTCAGAAATGTCGTCGGCCTGGATCACAGGACTAGTTCCCTTTGATTCTGAAAACAAAATGCAGTTGTAGTATTATCATGTCTTTTAGATAACCATTGCTCGTTCACATGGCGTAGGTCCTATACATTAGTACGGCATGATTATCACAATCATGACACCCCTGCACTGAGCACACATGAGCCTGCAGGGGCTCCTGAAGGATCGGGTAGTCTGTGCCAGACTACTCCAAATGCCTCTGGGAGGCCTCCTTGCCATGTGTGTCCCTATCATAAAACTTATTATTCTTTATTAATCCGTCTAGATCTTCACCAAAAACTTCTGCACTGAAGTGTGTCCTTAACAAATAGTAGTCTTTTGAAACAACCGCTGGAGAGGAAGAGTCCATTCGGGTAATGGCCATGGTACATACCCGAAATAGCACTCCGGGAATGCCTCCATCCACTGTCGAACCTGAACGGTGGAACCAGTGCAACAATGCAGGTGGATCTGTGTGTTCTGCAGACAGTGCTTCTGCATATCGTCGGCTGAGAATGATAAGGGCGTTAAGTTGTCACTAAACCCATAGTGTTCGAGACAACTTAACGCCCTTCTCATTCTCAGCAGACGATAAGTTCCCTGCACTGCTGGTGCACAATCTCCCCACGTACATGCAATACTTGCACCTTCCCATTGGCTCCAATTTTCAGGATTCTTTCCATGAGATCCTGCTGGATGATCCATCGAGAATTGGGGACGGGGTAGTCCAGTTCTAGCTCGCTGATTCCTGAGACGTCTGCATCTTTAAGCAGCTGTTCTAGCTGATAAATCTGCCGGTCTGTGGTATTGCACAAACATTATCGTCCAAATGTCAAACTTATGTCTAAGTCAAACGCTCACAACTCAAACAAGTTTACTACATGAGAATGGAATAGACTTACAGTTGTACCAACTACTATGAAATCCGTTTAACAATATTTGTGAGTCAGGACACTGCTCTTTCATCACAGTCGTCATCTTATGACTAGTGCTCTTCTTCAAAGCCTCATTTTCACAATGAGCAACATTAACATAATTTTTTCAGAGACCTTATGTTTTGGGGAAAGTGTTGATGTCTGTCCTATGTCAATCAGTGCGGGGGTCAGAAAGGTTAAGAAGAAAGATTTAAATGTATATGGATACCTGCTTGCATTGATAGATTTTAGGAGGGCTCCATATTTTGCCATTTTCTGCTAGTTGTACCGTTTGAATACAGTGTTGGTCCATACTCGATGGAATGTTTCATCAAGTGTGAGGAAGTCGTCTGGTAAAACAGCTTTCGCACAGTACCTAATGAAGATTGTGGGAAATCTTTGAGAGTGGCAAAGTGGCCAAGTTACCACCTATCGGGTGAGTGGATTTTATGTATCAGATGGCTTGCGCAAAATGGCCTTCAGTTGGTTGTAACTTTTCGGCTGTGGTGCATCTCGAGCAACCAGATCCCTAACAAGGTCATAGAAGTGTGCCCCAATCGCTTGTAGAGACATGGCAGTAACTTGCTTTTCCCTGTTCTGCCCCTCTTGTCTGCTATCGCTAAATACAGCATCAGCAGGCGATGGTTCAGGGAACCTGTTTGCTACGAGATAAATTCAAATCGTTTAACATTGCAGTCCCAATCTTCGTGACCATCATAATTCGTGCTAAATGGTGGTAAAAATACGTTTTCACTCGCCATTCTTCCTCTAGTAGTTTCCTGATACCACTGAAATTCAAATTTCACTGTTCAAAGACCCACTCGTCGCCAGTTTGTTGGGTTCGGACTCGAATACGAACAGACAGCACGATCATGAGACTTACATTTGAGTTCCATTTTACTCAAGTGCGTAGCAACAACACTATGGCAGGCTATGCCAGCACATGGCCCTTACATTAAATGGCAAGCCATCTGATACATAACAGTGAACTTGTCACCAAATGAGAATTTTTACTGACGAAATTTTAATCTGTTCTAGCTCATAGTTGCCCCAAAGTTTTGATGACCAACTTTTATCAGAAACGAGAAACAAACCTGGATCATATATGAGCCCACTCGAGGCTGTAATTTCCAGCAAGTTAGTATCATGTAGGTACAGGATTTGCTTATTTACAGTGCTTATTGATTCAGTTGTAAATGAAATGCCTGGATTTTCACATTTGTTTTAGGAACAACATTGTTCTTTATTTCTTCAGTGAACATGCAGTTCCACACATCAAGAATAGAATTTTCTCAAGAATACTTAATCTTTTTCCTTACCCAACATGGCAAACTTGACGGCAAATCCCTTTAATGCAGTCACTTTTTCTCCATTTCTCTTTCGTTTGTGCCAGTTCTGTGTTGGGTTTTCACTGTTGCATGTTTTACTCTCTTTAAAGGGCCTCTTCTATGGAGTTAGGATTTCCCTTGGTGGAGAAAAGTATCTGCTCTTCTTAATTTGTTATATGAATTGAAAACAATCAACATTGAGCAATTTATTGATTTACATACTTACCCTAATTCGACTGTTTCGCTGGAGACTTTCCTCTTTCTTGTGAGGCACTCAGTATTGCTGTATGTCAATATTTAGGTGTTGGATTGGAACATTTCCATGTGGCGTACGAATAAATTGTATTCCGATCTGTACGCATTAACTGATTGCTGTTTGTCAGTTGTTAGTTGCCCATGGTGAATATCCCGTAACCACTTGAATTTGGCAATCGCCCATTTCCCATCATTACAGAGTTGGAGGATTTTGAGAAATAGCTGGCATGTGGCATTGCCATCATGGCAGGTAAGGTCTGCAACCTTTACATGCGAATGCACCAGGCGTGAGATAATGAGCAGCATGTTGTCAATGGTGCATGTATTTTGGAGGTGGTAGTTCTTTTCCTTGTACTTCACTCGCCCACCCCATTTGGGAATAGTCTGAGGTTTTCTTGAAGCACATGTAGGTTTCATTTGTGATTTGTTCAGTTTCTTTCTTTTTTTTTGACTTTTGACTTCCTCTTGTGCTTTCTTTGGTTTTTGCTTTTGTCATTGCTTGGTTTGGTGTTTTTTCCCTTGTCCATTCTGCATGACAGTTCTGTGCCTTCAGCCATTTTGTGGGCTGTGTGCTGTTTGGCGTTATTTTCTTCTTCCCCAAAGGACCTCAGTTGTAAAGGTGATGGTTCGAGTTCAGACTTCTCTGCTGTCTTTCCTTTTTGTGTTTCTTTCAATTTCCTCTGGAATGTGTTGTCAGTCACATTTTCTCCATTTCTCTTTCATTTGAACCAGTTCTCTGTTGGGTTTTCACTGTCCTTGTGCCTTCTCTTCCTTGTACCTTTGTCTGTTGAGTTGGTTGTTTTTGGCTTTAACCTTCCATTTTTTTGTTCTGTGTTGTTCACAATTACATGTTCCATATGTCTGCTTGCATCTTTTACTCTCTCCTTAAAGGGCATCTTCTTTGGAGTTGGGATTTCCCTTGGTGGAGAGAAGTATCTGCTCTTCTTAATTTGTTATATAAATTGAAAACAATTAACATTAAGCAATTTATTGATTTATATACATACCCCAGTTCGACTGTTTCGCTGGAGACTTTCCTCTTTCTTGTGAGGCACTCAGTATTGCTGCATGCCAATATTTAGGTGTTGGATTGGAACATTTCCATGTGGTGTACGAATAAATTGTATTCCGATCCGTACGCATTAACTGATTGCTGTTTGTCAGTTGTTAGTTGCCCATGGTGAATATCCCGTAACCACTTGAATTTGGCAATCGCCCATTTCCCATCATTACAGAGTTGGAGGATTTTGAGAAATAGGTGGCATGTGGCATTGCCATGATGGCGGATAAGGTCTGCAACCTTTACATGCGAATGCACCAGGCGTGAGATAATGAGCAGTATGTTGTCAATGGTGCATGTATTTTGGAGTTGGTAGTACTTTTCCTTGTACTTCACTCACCCACCCCATTTGGGAATAGTCTGAGGTTTTCTTGAAGCACATGTAGGTTTCATTTGTGATTTGTTCAGTTTCTTTCTTTTTTTTTGACTTTTGACTTCCTCTTGTGCTTTCTTTGGTTTTTGCTTTTGTCATTGCTTGGTTTGGTGTTTTTTCCCTTGTCCATTCTGCATGACAGTTCTGTGCCTTCAGCCATTTTGTGGGCTGTGTGCTGTTTGGCGTTTTTTTCTTCTTCCCCAAAGGACCTCAGTTGTAAAGGTGATGGTTCGAGTTCAGACTTCTCTGCTGTCTTTCCTTTTTGTGTTTCTTTCAATTTCCTCTGGAATGTGTTGTCAGTCACGTTTTCTCCATTTCTCTTTCATTTGTACCAGTTCTCTGTTGGGTTTTCACTGTCCTTGTGCCTTCTCTTCCTTGTACCTTTGTCTGTTGAGTTGGTTGTTTTTGGCTTTAACCTTCCATTTGTTTGTTCTGTGTTGTTCACAGTTACATGTTCCATATTCTGCCTTGCATCTTTTACTCTTTCCTTAAAGGGCCTCTTCTTTGGAGTTGGGATTTTCCTTGGTAAAGAGAAGTATCTGCTCTTCTTGATTTTCCTCTTCCTTGGTGTACCTCTGTTGTGCTGTCTCATTCTAAGCTCCTTGATCCTTCCCATGACATTTACGTATGCTTTCCTGATGAATTGTCCAGCAAGGAGACATTGGCGATAATTTCCATGAAGAAAGTCTTGATGTTCCCAAACCAGTTCTCCACAAGGGCATTGCTGGCCCTGTTGGTATCTGGTGCTGTGTTGCTAGATGTGCTACCCTTGCTGAATCTATCTTTTAAATTGGAATTGCCACAATACAGAACTGAAGACCTCAAATCTGTATCGTCTTTCATTTCTGTGTATTTGTAGTCATTAGTTTCTTTCCTTCACACAATTCCATTCCCAAGATTCACAAGACTGGCACATGCATATCAAATTTTGTCAATGTTTGCTACTTTCAAGTTCATAGATTCATCTTTCATTGACTTGATCATAGTAATTAGAATAGGTCCTTGCAAGATAGTGTAACGATTGTTTAATACACCAATAATTCTTTCAATATGAATTCGCACTGCTGCAAGTCAACGTGACACTTCCACTTCTGCGGCTGATAATTGTCTCTTTCCTCTTGTAAGCCCAGGGATTATAAACTGGACACCGAGCTCATTTGCAAAGTCCTCTACTAGAAATCCTTGATCAGCTAGAATTTGGTCTCCTGGATTATGAAGATTGGGATTAATGAAACCAGACTTCTGAATCAGATCAATGTCACTTACTCTCCCTCCCCACGCTAGCGAAAGAAATGAGATAGCCCCAAGTGGTGTGCAACCGATAAAAACTTTGATGGTGTTGTGCTTTTTGTAGTTGCTGTAAGTTTGTGCCCTGGCTTTGAAGTTAGGCTGGGCAATGAAAATCTTGAAGTAGTCCACTATAGGAAAGGAAGTCAACCGAGGATGGCTACTACGAAATATGGGTGGGAGAGTGCTTTGGACTGCCATGGGATCAGTACTGCGGATGAGGAAAGACATCAAATTTTCATGTATACTATCCACCCATTTCCAAGAAATCTCATTCAATGTTGTCTTCGGTGTGTTTGAATGTGTAGAAATGAAGTCAAATGTGATACTAGTCCAGAGTTTTGGGAGTTAAGAAACATTGATTCACATGTTCCACACCCTTATGTCGTGTGTCAGCGATAAATTGGTTATAAAAATTAAACGTAGCGATAAAGACTACCCAAGACAAACCAGTGCTCACTGTACATTTCACATCATTTCCTTCCACAGAGGCAGCTGTGAATGATGCCTTTTTAAGTTTATTTTCCAGTTCTGACGGCCTCTTGAGTGCAACATCTCTCTCTGTTGTGAGGGCATCCATCTCATCGTACAGCATTTTTCGTTCACTGTCCATGACTGGTGTTGCAAATGATGCTGAAGGCACGTTGATTTCCACTTTGTTTTCAGATGGGGCTGCTACTCTACTAGGGCTGTGTGTAGAGCTGTCCGTATTATCTAACCGTGCATGGTCTAATGGTTTTAATGGTGTACCAGCTGTGCCACACTCATCACATGCGGTTGACAGTCACTTCCTCTTTGGCATTTCAAATCTCATCTTGCGTCTCCCCTGCGCACTGTTGAAACGTTTCACCTTCTCAGCACTGTTAGAAGTTTTGGTGTGAGTGAAGATGCTCGGTATATATATTCTGGATGAGTTGGGTTGTTGTTTGGGTGACCTGCATGTGGTTGGGTGAAAAGTAAGGAAAAAGTTTGTCAATGCCAAAATGAGCTTTGTATGCGAAAAATTAGAAAAAATACAAGGGACCCCAAATTTCATGTTTGAACATACTTAACTGGAGATAGATGTTTATATAGTTTTAAGGGACCTGAATATTCATTTGAATATACTGAGCTGGAGATTAAGACTAACGGTGTAATGTCAAAACAAACGATCCTAGAAAGTAGACTTGTAGACTGGTAGTGAGCGAATTCACTCTTAAGACTGTCTATGTCACTATCACCGCCACTGAACAGACAGGGGAATTTCTTGATGAAAAACTCCACACAGTCAAACCCCACCTCTTGGTGTAGCTTAACATCCAGCACCTGAGCATGCTTGGCTAATTCATCATCTAGCGGCCAGGTTTTGAAGATGTATAATTGCAGGCTTTCACATGATATGAGCGAACTGCACTGCAGAAACCTTGGATGTCTGACTCACTCAGAGTGAAGGTGGATTTGTTGAGACTCCTTTGTTCCCTTATATAAATGAATTTGTAAGCAGTTCTGCAAGAATATTGAATCTTTTTCCTTCCCAACATGGCAAACATGCCAGCAATCCCTTTATCATGGAGGTAGGTTTCAAGACCCATTTTGTCTCTGCTCATGGCCTTGGTGAATAGTTTATTGGCTGCTCTTAGTAGTGCTAGGGTGCTGCTCTCTCCAGGCTTGCAATAGGGCATGAATCCTTCAAATGTAGCCTCGTTGTCGTCTTTACTTTGTAGGATTGCATTTGCCTGGTGAGCGAATGCATCCAATGGATGCTTTGTGCAGTGAAAGGAATTTTTTGGCCTCGAGACACTTCCACTTCTGCGGCAGGTAATTGTCTCTTTCCTCTTTGTATTAGTTGATAAGGGAAATGCTTCTGGAGATAGACGAATGGGACCAAACTGGAATTGTAGCAATGATCCTCGAGGTGAATATCAGTGGGCACTGTGATATCTGAGAAAGGATAAAAGCTGGAAAATAACTTGGTATGCAGACACTGTAGAACATATTTGTAAATGACTTAAGTCACAACACGACGATAGCGTGAAAGACAGATGTGATATCATCTGATGTGCATGGAAGTTGAAGAGTTAAAAGGATGATTCTGGATTCGAGCGCCAAACCTGTGCCTTGGTGATGCATGTTGGCAGCAGTTTCACATCAGATGATTTTAGTCTCGGAATTCTTCCTGGGAGTGGGATGCTGTGGTCTGCTGTATAGTTCATGATGAACGTTGCAACCATGCGCATTTGCTCGTACTTCAGGGGTCCTGTCCCACGTCATCCTCTTACTTTCAGAAAAATAGATATATCAAATATGCAATAAGCATTTTATAAGGGAATTAGAATTACACACGTACACATGATATAATGATAGACTTTTCTCATGCTGAAGTAATAAGGATATCACTCAGATTACAGTATATTTAACTTTGATGACCTAGTGCTATTATAATGTAATAAAGTCAAAAGAGAGGGAGACAATGTAGTGTAGCGATTTGGGGTATTTGATGTTTGATGTTTGTGCTGTGCTATTTGTTGCTGGAGTAATTAGGAGGCTCCAACTCAGCACTCGTAATCCCTTTCACACACGCACTTCACCTCAATAGGCAGTTCATCGCTGTTGGCAAATACACTCTTCATTCACATGCTGAGAACTATGCAATCTGGCATGGCACACGTCATACAATCATCAGCGTGATCAGATGAGAATGCTTCACGATAATAATGTGCACCAGAAGCAACTAGGACATACCGTCTCAAACGTCTTTATTCGGTGGTAGCAATCGAAGCGGTAACATGTACAAGAAGAGCAGTCACACTTGTATATGAAGCTGGAGGCTGCCTGTCAGGTCTGCCTCCCTAACCCAACAGTGGACCGTGTGCCCCATTCCTAGCAGGCACAGCATCTCACCAGTCCTGCAAGCCGCACCGCATGCAGCGGAGCCCCCAGCTTCCACTGCACGACTACTAGCTAGCCACTGTACTCAGAACTCTTCTAAACTGAACTTTCACTGCACACACGTGGCTTTTTATACCCCAGGCCAAGTGGCAAGGGGTGCTAGCCCCCTGAACACACTAGCATTCATTTACACATGTGTGTGTCTATCCTCCCATTGGTTTTACACAGTACAGGGGATTTCTAACTATCTGCTGCCCTCTCATGATCAGGCCAAAGGCCAATTTTGTTACACTAGCAAACTCTGCATCTGTCTCATTTGTGAGCATTTACCATGCAAAGCAAGACAATGTTTGCAAGTAATATACAGAGACAGGACAGAAAATCATGGACGGCGTGGCATATTTTCCTCTTATTTGTGTGAAGGAAGTAGTAATCACACTGAGAAATGTCTGCATTCCAGATTTCTTCTTGCAGGGAATAAGTCCATGCTCCAAGTACCAAGATTTTACAGCTGTCAGCTTGTCCTTGGAAATGCTCAGCAAGTAGGTATCTCTGCAGACTCCTTTATCTTCATAAAAGAACCAACAGATTTTGGTCAGCTTCCGCTGCTTGGTCTTATGCTTCTTGCGCTTTGTCTGTAATCGAAGTAGAGATCATCCCAAGTAGAAGCAGATCCTTTTCATCAGGTGACAGCTCTAGAATGGAGTACCCAGGAATACAATGGCAAAGCAGTTTGTATGTTTGGTCTTGACTACCTATGCACTGTGAATCATAATAGGAGCCTGATCACTAACATGGCTTGAAATTAGGAAACGGGAAAGGCCCGAGTTCTTCACATTCTTTCTTCTTACTCTTTGCCTGCAGTCTTTTTTTGATCGATTTTGCTACGTGCCATACGTTAAACTGGTGTTCCACTTCGGGAAACTCTTCCCTGACGAGCTTTCTGATGCCCATATGGCGATTAGTGGCGACTGTGCTGACATTTATCCTGGCTTCCTTCAGGTCCTCCATCGCCCTCTGAAACCCTAGTTTCTCCATGGCGTTTGAACTTGTTGTTTCTGAGACTTGGACCAGGTTCATTGCCAAGATTTTGTGGGGTTTTTGCTCCATTAGGGTGAAACTGCAGTACTTGGCATTATAGCCAGGAGAATTGCATCTCCTATCCCCACACACTACAACCGCTTCTCCTCGTACTTCTCTTCTTGTTTGTGTGATATTAGCCTTGTATGCAGAGTTGAGAGCTGCGTTAAGGAACTCTTCCTGTAAACCAAAGAATGTTGTATGTGAAATGAACTCGAGATTGAGGACAGACGAATTAAAGTTCAAATCTTCAAAGGTATGCCCACTGAACAGAACGAGAACTGAATGAGAGTGGTATGTAATTGCAATGTGACGAGCTCCTAAAACATGCGAACATGAGGAGAAGTGACAGTGCTAATTCAGGAGATGCTTTGGTCACGCGAGTGGTCATGTCCAAAAGTGAAGGTGATTGGTTGGCGGAATGTTAATCAAGGTACTAGAAGCATTGCAATTGTGAACACAACAAATATCAATGCCTTGATTCCATCTTATAAACCCCAAGAAATCATGAACCATAATTGTACCTCGAGTTGCAGCACAGTCCACTACCTCCTTATTTCCTGAATCCAGGAGGATGTAGGTGTCAGGGGACTGCAGTTCCTCTTGTATCTTCTCTTTGACCATTTCAACATTGAACTCCCCTGGGCGGAGAGTGAGGAGAAGAATCTTGCTTGATCTAAAGTGTCCATCCTCTAATGCAGCAAGATGAATTTTCCTAAGAATGAATGAAAAAAAATGAGAAACTTCATGAACAGTAATGTAAGTTTCATAGCACATTTCTCATATTTTTTTCAAACATGATCCCCAACACTGAAACAATGCCTTTACCTGTACTGTTATACACAGAAAAATTTCCACAGGAATAACAACTGTGCCCCCCCCCCCCAAAAAAAAAAAAAAAGATAAATAAATGAATAAGAAAAATATTGGTTTAACATATGGCAAACACTTCTAAGTTCTGTGAAACAAAAACAAAAAAGAGAAAAATTGAAATGTGTAACAACAAAACTGAGTTGTAACCCCTCATGCTAGGTCTTTTTAGATCCGTCAAAACATTACTAAAGTTTCTGAATTGAAACCAGTTTCGTACGGATGGGAGGACAAACAGCAATGTTATTATAGCCCCCCCCCCCCCGACTTTGTCAGCGAGGAGAAACTATAACCAAGACCCCAGGTTCTTTGTGCATCACCATCAGAATCTGTAGCATTAAATGTATTAGAAGGTATTAATCCGAATCTATGCTCAACATTCATATCATTGGAAATGAAACTAAAATATCAAATGATATGCTGTATTTAATAAAGATAATTCCTTATGGGGCAAGAGTGCTTTACAGTCAGTCTGCCTCCATTGCCCCCCCCCCCCCCCTCCCGAAAAAAAGCCAGTATGGTAACATGTCATATCTACATCTTCAAAATAAAAAATAACTTCAAGGGAAAGTGATTAATCCTAATAGTTGCAAAGGCAACATAGCATATAACTTTCAAGTACCTTTGCAGATCACACAAGACAGAGAGTCCTGCAGGTGGCGGATGTCAGTTAGGCTGCAAGTAAGCATGACAGACACCTTATCCTTTGAAGCAGCAGTAGAGGCACACTCCACTAACTGGAGAAGTGTGTCCTCTACCGTCATCAAGGACTCTGCTGTTTCAGCCAGCTTGGGTTTCCTGCACAAGTGAAAAGAATACAGATGATTGAGTCTGGTCTCTTATCTTATGCCTCTGCCTAAAAAGTGCATAGTGTAAACCTTTCACGATTTTGATAACCTGGAGGGGGAGGGGGTGGTGTAGTTCACAAAGCTGTGCATACAGTAATGCACGAGTTTCCAAACTTTATGTAACATTTTAGTAACTAATTTAAAAGAAATATCAGCTAACCTTCAGCTTTAAAAAGAAAGAGCATTTTAAAATACAAAAATCACATCTGTTATTGACTTGCTGCAATTAAGAGCACGGGCAACAAGGCTACTAAGAGAGCAGCTTACTACGTTTCTTTCCAGAAAATTGCTTAAAAACGTGATTTTGTGTATGCTAAAAATTCTATGTTAGTTGTGCTTTTAGGAAGAAATAATTTAAGATATGAATATTGTGAAACAAATAGGCTGAATTCAATTTATTTTGATATAAATGCTTCAAAAAAGTCTTACAATAATTGAACAAAACTAACTTTAAAATTGCAATATTTGCCAATCATCATGAACAATAATTGCAAAGAAAGTTTTAGGCAAATCCAACATACAAGATGCTCTTACATTTACAAAAATATTATGTCACATCATAGTCCATTAAATTATGTTATAGTAACTATCAATTCGCTAAATTTTTAATATTGTTTTTAAAGAATTTTATTATTTTCTTTAAAAAAAGCCTAAAAAACCTAAAAAAACTGGATAAAACAAGACCGATTTATTTTGTGCACTGTCGGCAAGACGCGTCTTCTTAATCATCGATTTTTTTTTTTCATTTTATTTTTTTGCCCAATAAGCTGGATTAAATGTTTCAATCAGAATAAATGTTAGAATTGTAAGCATCATTAATGAAATCAGAGTTAGATGTTGAATTAAAAAGGCCATTTTTTTTTTTTGGTTTCAGTGCTCTTTTGTAAAGTTTAGAAAAGGAACACATCCAACTTAATTGAAATGATAGTTACTATGTGAGCTTTTTATTTGTGAAAAAAAGACCAAGGTAGTGAAGTTTTCTGTTTGGTACTTAAATTTCTTAAGTCTGTGTTTCAGTACAATGTGCACTCATTGTGCCTTCTCTTCATATTCATTAAATCAGTTTTGTTCTTTCCAATGTAGAACATCCTAAAATGAAAACTTGATCTCTGTGAAATTAATCATAGTTTTCCAAAGGGCTTTTTTTAATACTGTGGCGAAAAGTCGTGTGTGTGTGTCCTCTGTGATATGATGTATAACCACCAACGTGGTGAAGAATATATCACTTGTATGCTTGTCTGTGTGCCTAGTATGTATACTCGTGTCTCTCTGGGATGTGTGTCTATGTCTGTACGTTTTCCCAATAACTATAGCACCAACATCGCCATCACAACAGCGTCGTCCTACATCGGCACACACAAACGTTCCTGGCAGCGAGCAGTCTAAGCAGTCAGTGGGCAAGCAGCTCACGAATCAAATAGTTCATTTGGGAGTCTGAGCACAACTCAGATACTAGGTTTTATTACTCGTGAAACTTGGTTTTAACAAATATCGAATTGGGTGGTACAAAACATTACTACATCAAATCAGGACGTGAAACACATGGGAAAATGACGTTCGAGCCTGGCGGCACGAGAGCATCGGGTGCTCTTATTATAAGGCTCTGCCAGACCAAAACAGCATCAGCCGAGGTCAAGTTCTCACGACCTACTGTTATATTTACCAACCAGAATTAACATACTCATAAAAAGGGGACAGACTTAATGGATTATAAACGGACTAGATTGACAGGGGAGGGAGGAGAGTTGGGCAGTGAGGAAACTCGGGATACTTGCATTCACGGGCCGCTGCCCATGTTCATTACCGAGCCGATGCTCAGTAACCGACTGTGCTATCCTCTGTTCCTCACCGACTCCGACCAGCCGCCCAGGGGGGGGGGGGGGGGAGACTTAACAGATTTAACTATATAACGGGACTAAATTGACAGGGGAGGGAGGAGAGCTGGGCAGTGAGGAAGCTCGGGATACTTGCGTGCACGGGCCGCTGCCCATGTCTATTACCGAGCCGCTGCTCAGTAACCGTCTGTGCTGTCCTCTGTTCCTCACTGACTCCGGCCTGCCGCCCTGGCGTAAGCCAACGTGCAAATAAACTTGTGGCTTACAAACCAAAGTTGCTTTTTGCTCTACACTGGGACTTGCAGCACCCAATGCCTCTACCTGACCAGGCCGGTACCTTGTTTCGAACTTGTCTGCTATCTGAGATCCTCGTCGTCGGATTCTCTCTCTGATTTCTAGACCAAAACCCGGACATATTTATACCCTTCCCGACCACTCAAATGGAAGGGCAGATAAAGGAAACCATTACATTACGTTTGGTCATTACTTCTTAATTAAAAACTACTCTCGTTTCTCCCATTTTAGACAAAAGCAAACCATACAAGCGATGACCAAAATATCTCCGCTCCATCCCTTTGTTTAGATTCGGCGTCTGATCTTACCGGCTTATCTGTTACCCTATCTGTAACACCACACTCGCCAGTACCTTCTTTCCGGGGTTTTATATAAAACATAAGTTAATTAACTCCTTATACCACGGAACAAATCACTAGATGCCTTGGGCGTACCTTCTGCACATTCTACCATAGGGAGTGACTTAATGCGGTTTTGGACAAGGACCCCCTGTTTGGGGAGGTTCCTTTAAACATATAACAAAATTAACACTTCCATTACCTAACCTCTTTTTTTCGGCATCACTGAATTGTGCTAAGGCTTAATCAAAGTTTCAGACAGGTCTCCATTGTTTTAGGTAGAGTCTTCAAAAAACCTAAGGAGATTAACTCTACCAATAACTGAATCTCTCGCATATACCTACTTTGTGCGTACAACTGAAACATCGGCACTGTATGACTTAACGTAAGCTTCCCACAGGGGTTTATTGTTTTTGGCCTCATAATGAAATATAAAAGGATAATTAACTCTTTACTTACGGGAGTCTTTAATTAATGTCTTAAAGTAATGTGATTGCGACCCAGCAGTAAAAGATGTCTTAAACGTATACTCAACAAGCTGCCATTGTCCACACTGGCACCTGGAAGTCGTATGTGGTAAAAAGTATTAACTCTGTAAACCTCTATCTTTTACTCTGTAAATAGCTCTGAGAGTGAATGGCTTGTGCTGAATGACAGGAAGCCTTCTCTTTTTCTGGCCGCAGAGGGCCTGTCCTGGGTGCATTTTTGTTACACTACCCCTTCCCCAGCTCAATACTCCCGGA
Source organism: Diadema setosum (assembly GCF_964275005.1). NCBI lineage: Eukaryota > Metazoa > Echinodermata > Echinoidea > Diadematoida > Diadematidae > Diadema > Diadema setosum. The sequence continues at coordinate 2,027,625 of NC_092691.1, read as the reverse complement.
TTGAGAAAACACAACTACTTAACACTGTAACTATGGAAACTACTTGAACGATAACAACAACAAAAATTGTCTGAAAACAACCAGGGCACACTTTATAACGTCAACCCTATCAAAATAGAAACAATGAAAAAAAAAATAAATTGACGTCCTACTTACGACATTTCGTCATTTTACAGCCAAAACAGCCAAATGAATGTACATCGTACAATTCCTCAAAACTTACTTGAGTTCTGCTACAGAAAAGGACAACCAATCGCCCTTTTACTTATCCTGGCTATACACAGAATGCAAGCAGCTAGGCTTTATACCCACCACAACGGAAGCTATATCTACGCTATTTTTATAATATCGCCCAACCCGGCAAAGTGCGTCCATGCACGGTCTGCCCAATCAAATTGAACAAAAAAAAATCAGAGAAAGGAAACAGAATTCAGCCTATTTCCCAGACTTTGCGAACATATATCCATCAAAATTAAAACAAACAAAACATAACAAAAACTTCCAACAATCTAACTTCTTTCCCCCTTTTAGTGCCATTTTAAGTCTAAAAGGTATTTCTATTTTACCTTATCTCATTTTCTTTTCTAGTTTTGCATTCTTTTCCTGCCATGCTGCCTGCCTTCTGTTCACAATATCCACAAACCTCTTATATGAGAACACAAACTACCTAATCTTTGCGACATGCTACTTTCTCCTGCTAAAATGCTAACATATTGCTTAATGACAATGTAAAATGCAATAAAACATCTCATAAACTCTACGTATGATAAACTATTAAAATAAACATACAGAATGATTTTAAGACATATCCCGTACAAATTTATAAACAACCCTACCACTTGTGAGATCAGATTTCGCGCCATGATAGAAAGAGTGAGGAATTGTCGTGCTACAGGACGCAGTGTAAGTGATAATAGAGAACAGCGAATAATAAACCAGAAGATACAAACAGGCGACAACTTTGGCTCGAAAAAATAAAAGTAATTCAACGAAGTGGCAGTACCAGGATAGTGTTAAGACGAAGGAAAAATGAAAAGTTGTAATAGAGCAATAGAAGAAAAGAAAGAAAGACAGAGAGCATAATGAAAAATTGTTTTAGAGTAGTGCCGCAGATAGTGAGACCAAGAAAACTACGCCTACCTCATACAGCAGGAGAAAGCAAGGAATATTGAGCCAGGTTGTCGAATGATTAGGGACGTGAAAAAGGACTCGCACTTACAACCAAACAAACAAGTGTTTTGATACATCTGTGTCTTTCGCTTGCAAATGATTATTCCAGAATCTAGTATTCCTTCATAATTTTTTTTTTAAAATTCATCCCCATCTACGTTTCTTAATAAATATACTCATTCGAAGGTCCTTTCCTTCTTAAGTGATTTCCCCTTGTATTCCCTAATCCAATTTTTTTCTATGATCTTCACACACTTATCTGCGATAACTGTTATGTTAATCGGGCTCTGCAGCTCCCTAGCTTCCCCGCGCCAATTCCTCTGGTCTGGTTGGGCTCCCTCGCCGCTCCACCCTCCGGCGTTGCTGTCTTTTCGTCACTCACCGGTGCCGCCTCTACTTCCGCAGTCACTGGAGCTGCACTGTCTCCTCCCCGGGAGTGGCGTCGGATTCCCCGTCGCCGTCCAGGGAGTCGTATAGGCCTGAAGTTCTCCTATCCCTGACGTGGACGGTCGAGCAGACCCTGACTCCCTCGGTGGTGATGGGTTTGCCGCCGACGGCCGGGCCGTCTTCTCCTCGGCTGCCTCCGGGTCCCCCTGTTCTGCTGCGGATGAATTGGACTGGAGCCCTCCCATCGTGGATGTTCGAGCTACCTCCTCCTCTGCTGTCTCCGGGTCCCCCTGTTTCGCTGCGGATGATTTGGACTGGGGCTCTCTCGTCGTGGATGTTCGAGCTACCTTCCCTGCGGCTGCCTCCGGGTCTCCCTGTTTTGCTGCGGATGATTTGGACTGGAGCTCTCCCATCGTGGATGTTCGAGCTACCTTCCCTGCGGCCCAGAACTCCCTTGGTGGCGAGGGTTTTGATGCCACCAACCGGGCCACCTTCTTTTTGGCTGCCTCTGGGTCCACCTGTTTTGCTGCGGATGATTTGGACTGGAGCTCTCCCATCGTGGATGTTCGAGCTACCTTCCCTGCGGCTGCCTCTGGGTCCACTCGTCCGTGTGGCTCGTCGCCCGCTTTTCTTTTAGCTATCGGTTTCTTTGCGGTATTCAGTCTTGCAGGGGCCTGTTCTGCCTTTGTCATCGGATCTACTCTCCGCCCCGGTACAGCCTCCGCCTCCGGCATGTGGGCCGGATGTCTTTACCGATAGTGCGCTGATAGGTCGCTCCTGTTTCCGTAAATGTTTCTGCATTGTTGGCAGGGGTATTCGAACGCTGTGGGATGTCTCTCCCTTTGGTGCCGGATGAGACTCACCACGCTACTGAATTTTTTTCTGACAAGTTGCGCAAGTCTGTGTAGTTCCCTCTATTCTGCTAAGATTTGCTTCCGGAATGGGGAGAGTCTTGGCTCGTTCGCCGGTTTTATTCCCCCCGCTGCATAAAGAAAAGGTTGATAATGTGACCGCGTTAGGTGACTCTTCCCAATTCGCCCCTTATGCAGTTAGACTAGTGTCTCCTGGAGGGGCTCCCCGTTAAGTAGGCGAGGCGATGCATATAACGGTCCCAAATTACGCATGCTAATGTACTCGTGATCAGAGGGACTGTCCCGGTCAGAGGGCGGGGAAGGGTTCCTACGTTGTATATGTAGTTCGTATCTTGGGCCTGCCATGGGCGCGTTATCGCTCGCGACCACTCCGCCGTTATCTCCTTCCCCTTGCTGGTCTTCTTGCACTACAAACGCCTGGGAAAGTAACTAGAAAATGTCCTCCATCCAATTTAATAGCCGACGGGCTATAAAGAACTGCTGCAATGCTAGTCCACCTCCAAGCGTCAATAGCGCAGCTAGGATGACCCCATAAATTGTAATTATGATGATCGTCGTCATTCTAAATGTACATAATGAAATAAAATAAGGATGATTAACTCTTTACTTGTGGGAGTCTTTAATTAATGTCATAAAGTAATGTGATTGCGACCCAGCAGTAAAAGATGTCTTAAACGTATACTCAACAAGCTGCCATTGTCCACAGTGGAACCTGGAAGTCTATGTGGTAAAAAGTATTAACTCTGTAAACCTCTATCTTTTAGTCTGTAAATAGCTCTGAGAGTGAATGGCTTGTGCTGAGTGACAGGAAGCTTCCTCTTTTCTGGCTGCAGAGGGCCTGTCCTGGGTGCATTTTTGTTACACCACAATATTTTACGTTTCATTCTTATTTATTTATTTCTCACGAGTATGCCAAATTTTTGTGAAAATGGTCTTAAAAATTTGTGCAAGACTTTAAAGTAAAAATTCAGTGGATCGCAAAGTAAAATGGTGCATAGTCAGAGAAATCCATCTGACACACACAAACACACAACACCTTCAGTATTTCAAAGAGACATAACAGATTAAAATAGAGTAACAAAATTTAACATTTTCACCACATGTATTTTTTGATACTCTTCTTTTTCAGGTACAAGAAAGAAACAAACAAAACAATATTACAGGTGAATCAATAGTTATTACACATGCCTTATAAACAAACAATAAGACATATCATACGATTGCAAATTTACTACTTTGCATTTTTGGTAAAAGCTGAGAGACAACACACGAGCTGAGAGACAGTTGAAGCTTATCCACTACCCACTGGTCACTATTTGTTTCGTTCATTTCAAAAAATGAATGGGCTTTAAAGAATTTCAGTTGGTAATATGATAAACATGATTACACACACTAAAGAAGCTAATTAAATGCGTATGTTTTGATTTGGGGCCACCATTTGTACATATACATGCATGTCAGGCCAATAATTGCTTAAAAACGTGATTTTGTGTATGCTAAAAATTCAATGTTAGTTGTGTTTTTAGGAAGAAATCATTTAAGATATGAATATTGTGATTCAAATAGGCTGAATTCAATTTATTTTGATATAAATGCTTCAAAAAAGTCCTACAATAATTGAACAAAACTAACTTTAAAATTGCAATATTTGCCAATCATCGTGAACAATAATTGCAAAGAAAGTTTGAAGCAAATTTAACATACAAGATGCTCTGACATTTACAAAAATATTATGTCACATCAAAGTCCATTAAATAATGTTATAGTAATTATCAATTTGCTAAATTTTTAATATTGTTTTTAAAGTATTTTATTATTTTCTAAAAAAAAGCCTTAAAAAACCTAAAAAAGCTGGATAAAACAAGACCGATTTATTTTGTGCACTGTCGGCAAGACGCGTCTTCTTTACCATCAATTTTTTTTTTCATTTTATTTTTTGGCCCAATAAGCTGGATTAAATGTTTTAATCAGAATAAATGTTAGAATTGTAAGCATCATTTAATAAAATCAGAGTTAGATGTTGAATTAAAAAGACCATTTTTTTTTTTTGGTTTCAGTGCTCTTTTGTAAAGTTTAGAAAAGGAACACATCCAACTTAATTGAAATGATAGTTACTATGTGAGCTTTTTATTTGTGAAAAAAAGACCAAGATAGTGAAGTTTTCTGTTTGGTACTTAAATTTCTTAAGTCTGTGTTTCAGTACAGTGTGCACTCATTATGCCTTCTCTTCATATTCATTCAATCAGCTTTGTTCTTTCCAATGTAGAACATCCTAAAATGAAAACATGATCTCTGTGAAATTAATCATAGTTTTCCAAAGGGCTTTTTTAAATACAATATTTTACGTTTCATTCTTATTTATTTATTTCTCACGAGTATGCCAAATTTTTGCGAAAATGGTCTTAGAAATTTGTGCAAGACTTGAAAGTAAAAATTCAGTGGATCGCAAAGTAAAAGGGGGCTTAGTCAGAGAAATCCATCTGACACACACAAACACACAACACCTTCAGTATTTCAAAGAGACATGTAATTAATTTCATCACAAAAACACAACTGTGAACTAAAATATTCATGCCTAAAAAACAATTTCTAAACGTACTAAAGTCTATTTCAGCATTCGCTTTTTTTCAATATTTTACCAATTACACAGTGACAAACCACTAACAATGTCTGCATCACAGTACTATGTTCTGTTTCATCTCTCAACAAGCTGCACCTGTACTCTTCCAGACTTGTTTCCAATCTGTAGACCTGACTCGAGGTTGGGATATTTCGTAATAGTTCATTGTCATTGTCAGAGCTATTGTTAATGCACTGCACAATTTTTGATCTACAGCACTTGGCTCGTCACAATTCCCACATTGACACAATGCTGGACACACATCACAGCAATTGTGTGAAATGCTGTTTGGTTGGATGTCACCAAATTTTGCCTTTATTGTAGCACGTCTACATTCTTTTCCGCGGAGAAAATCTTGCATGGGAGAAGTTGTTTTTCTGCCAGCACTGTCCCCGGGGTAACACAATGTCACAGCAGTACTTTGTTTGCCATCTTGTCCGATCCTCCCACTCAGCTGGATATAATCGTCTAGATCACTCGGGCGTCCACACCAAACCGTATTGTGTGCGTTGCTTACATCAACGCCCAGGCCATACGCAATGGTTGCTATCAGAACTCTGATTTCACCATCTGGTGCTGACATGCTGTCCACAATTTCCATTTGGATATCAGTTTCCGAGTTCCGGTGGTACATATTAACAGACCTGTGGCAACCTTCTGGAAGCAGTGTCATAAAGGTCGCGTACACATCACTGCACATTTTTCTTGACTGACAGTATATTATCATCCTTTCACAACTTGCACCATGGATCTTCAAGTCATCTGCCAGCCACTTGAACATTGTATCTAAATCTCTTGTAGCAGACTTGATTACAACATGTTTTATATTTTGCTTGTCCGGCGACTGATTTACCCACACATAATTGCGAAGACCAAGCTTTTCGATGATACAGCTACGCACATCTCTGGTTGCAGTGGCTGTCAGGGCAACAGTGAGAATTGATGACTTAAGTTTCGATCGTAATTCGCCCAATTTTCCGTACGCTGCTCGAAATGCTTTTGTGTCTCCAGATGCAGTCCGGGCTTAATTTGTAACTGTATTAGCCCCGAAAAGGGCTTTGTATGCCTACTAACCTCATCATTCGGCCGCAGAGCTCCCTCGGGGTGAAGTTTGTCAGGAAGAAACCTTTCAGTCCACCCACATGGCCGGCCTGGATCAGGTGTCCTTGTCGGTATATCTCCCGCAGAGAATGGAGCCGGGCTTTCTTCACATGGGCTTTCATCATGAAAAACTTGGTGTTACTCATGAATTTGGCCAACTCCATCAATGTCAAGCAACCAGTCCATGTTGAACCAACTACCAAGCGCTATTCTGCTGGAATGACGTCCTAACTGTAACCAGGGAGGTCCACCTCCCTGTTCATACACTTTAAGTAGTTCATCATTGGCTTGCACCTCGCATCGCACAACTGTGAAAGCTGCCCTGAAAGCTTTGTCAGGGAGGAATCTCTTGGATGCTTTTCCGATGACTGACATGTCTCCCATACCGTCAGCTCCGTCTTTGATCGTAGTGTGGATGAGGTGGTCGAAAGCTGGGTCCAGGCCATGTGCCTCAATGCCTCTCTCTATGTCTTTGTCGAGTTCCTCCAGGGTTTTTTTTTTACTGCATGAGGATAGGGCCATGCGACAGCACGGAAATTTGGGAATGGCACCTCACAACCCATTTGAAACTCTCCACAAATTTGCATTGGCTGAAATGTGTCATGTCCATATTCTGTGTGCAGGAGTCCTTTTTTCACAAGCGTATGATGATACAGGGTAGCCTACCCTGAAAGTTGGAAGCGGACGTGTCCAGGCAAGTAGGTATTTTCAAGTTCATTGAGTACATGCGATGCAGTCAGAAACTTATCACCTTTGTCTCTAGTAGCACGGTAAATGTCCTTGTACTGCTCTATTCTCTTGAACTGACTGAACTGTATCTTCCAACATCTCCTCATCGGTGCGATCATTGTATTGACAGACATCAATGGGATATTTTATGGTTCTTTCAATAACCTTCCCTGGGTGAGAACATAGACCACAGACATGGTAACCTGTGAACCTAATGGTCTTTTGCATTGAAGAATGTGTAGGTGCATCCGCACAACAACATCTCAGACCAAATATTTTACTGTTGGACTTCGGGGTCACCTTTTTCCAAAGTGACAGTCTTGTCAGCCAATTCTCTTGCTTTCTTTACAAATTGCTCTGGGAAGATTTCATTGTTGGCTCTTATGACCAGATATAGGACTACTATTTCAAGTAAATAAATGGGGATGTTATTGTATACTTAACCTGAATCTTGGCATTACACTCGTTCTTTTGGCGTAATTCGCATTCGAATCCCTCCCAACCACCTGCAAGGTCATGTGTTTTTAGGTATATATGTAACCATTGAATGCAATTTTCCACCCTCCTCGCTGTGTTGTGATCCACTCCATGACTTTGGCTGGCTTCAAGGTCCCATGAGGGGGGACGAGATAAATGCACAATAGGCCTAGCTTTGCATGCAACAAAGAACAACGTCAACACTGGTGGATCCAGGATTTCCAAAAAGGGCCAAATTCTTTTGATGACTAAATTTGCGTGATGACTTTAAAAAAAAAAAAGAAGATCATCAGGCAGAAAAAAAGGGGGGCGGCGAGTTGAAGAGTAATAAAGCTTGTACTGTACGATGAGACACATGGAACTTTGTCGAACACTGAGAACCTTAAAGGACAAGTCAACCTTCATAGACATGTGGGTTGAGTGAATGCAGCCATATTAGTAGAACACATCAGTGAGAGTTTGAAGAAAATTGGACAATCCGTTCAAAAGTTATGAATTTTTGAAGTTTCTGCTGACTACGCAGATACTTTAAAAATTCACAACTTTTGAATGGATTGTCCGATTTTCCCCAAACTTTCACTGATGTGTTCTACTAATTGTTGCATTCACTCAATCCACATGTATATAAAGGTGGACTTGTCCTTTAATAAAAGGTACCGTGACACAAAAATGTCATTGAGAATTTGTTTGTGTCTTTATATCCTATGATTTTGAGCAATAGAGTGAACTATGGCCGAACTGTTTGCATTTAGAGCATTGGTACTTGCGGGTACGAGCAGTTCCAATTCTACTTAATTTTGGCAATGTGTACATCCAGTGGTACCAAATTACATCACACAATGAGGTCACAGCACTGTGTTTGCGAGAGAAATGGGTCCTCAGCTGTCTGAAGAGCTTATTAGCTGCCTCATTGCCCTCTCCGCTCATTGATCCGACACTTTTGGGTCCATGTGGGTCCCCAAGAATTTCTTATACATGCTCTATCAGTTTGTGCAGATAATTGGGCCAAGCTACATGTGGGAAGCTCTCACATAGAAGTTCTCCCATACGGACTGCCCTCTATTTGTACATTGAAACATCCTCCTTGTTCGGATGATGAGACCGATAGACCGATCTCAGCTCGTGGAATGATGTCAGCACAGCCTGCACATTCTGCCTTCTTTCATTGCTTTCAATTAGATAGTGCTGTGATAGTATGAGTGTTCTTCTCATCTAGCAATTCCCTTGCCTGATTACAGGGCATCTCAAGACAGGGACCAGCCCGAGCTCCTTGTGCAGGTGGTCATTGAATTTTTTCTCACCATCCTGAAACATGCTCTTAACATCTGCCATTATCTCCCAGGTCTGGAGGCCAGCCATTTCACAGACAATGAGCTTCTTAAAGAAGGCCCCAAGGTTAATGTCAGCATGGGTGGCATCTAAGAGTTTCCTTCCTGGTTCGGCTAGAAGGACAGGCAAGGACTTGGTCCCAAGAGAAATATCACTCAATTCCGTCAGTGTTAGCTAGTCAGGATTTATTGATAGGTACTTTACAAGTGATTCTATTTCCTTGTAATTCCTAGTAATAGTAAAGGACCCCAGCTGAGATTTAGCGGTGTCCTTTGTGGCATGGCAGAGGGTACAAATGTACTTTTAGCCACTTCCCTGCAGTCTACCCTCTGCCCGATCCAGTTTTTTGTTATTATGCTAGTGTAAAATCTACACTGATTTACACTTTGTTCTGTCATTTGCTGTGTTGTATGAAGTAATGAAGGGTGTCAACCCTCAGTTGCAGGTTCTAAATGGGAGCCACGTGAAGTTCCTGAAGTTCTTAGAGACATGTCCACTCTTCAGGACTCCAAAGCAAAGTCCTCTCTCCTGGATGAATTTCTTTCTATCCTCCATATCATTTGCCATAATTTTGCTGCATTCATTTCGTACATAGCTCTTTTTACACACATAACAAGAGGGAACAAGGTTTCATGCAGAATTTGATATCCATGTCCAAGTCAAATTTGGATAATTTCAATTTTTTCATTTTTCTAGTCAGGATAGCCAATGGAGGATCTGGATTTTGAAGCAATTTTGATTTTCCATCATCAGTTTTCGACCAGCTACTGAATGGTACTTGAATACCTTGATTCATGAAGTCCACTGAAAACCTCCCATAACCAAGAAATTCTGGAAGATTAGTCAATGGGCTTGGTGCTTTCACTCCTTTAAGTGCTCTAATCTCTTGAACTGACTGAAGCGTATCTGCCGACATTTCCTCATCAGTGCAATCATTGTATTCACAGACATCAATGGGATATTTTATGGTTCTTTCAATAACCTTCCCTGTGTGAGAACGTAGAGCACAGACATGGTAACCTGTGAACCTAATTTTCTTTTGCATTGAAGAATGTGTAGGTGCATCCGTACAACAACATCTCAGACCAAATATTTTACTGTGGACTTCAGGGTCACCTTTTTCCAAAGTGACAGTCTTGTCAGCCAACTCTCTTGCTTTCTTTACAAATTGCTCTGGGAAGATTTCATTGTTGGCACTTATAACAGATATAGGACTACTATTTTAAGTAAAGAAATGGGGATGTTATTGTACACTTAACCTGAATCTTGGCATTACACTCGTTCTTTTGGCGTAATTCGCATTCGAATCCCTCCCAACCACCTGCAAGGTCACGTTTTTTAACGTATAATTTATGTAACCATTGAGCGCAATTTTTCACCCTCCTCGCTGTGTTGTGATCCACTCCATGACTTTGGCTGGCTTCAAGGTCCCATGAGGGGGGACGAGATGAATTCCAATTCTATGTAATTTTGGCAACGTGTACATCCAGTGGTACCAAATTACATCACACAATGAGGTCACAGCACTGTGTTTGCGAGAGAAATGGGTCCTCAGCTGTCTGAAGAGCTTATAAGCTGCCTCATTGCCCTCTCCGCTCATTGATCCGACACTTTTGGGTCCATGTGGGTCCCCAAGAATCTCTTATACATGCTCGATCAGTTTGTGGAGATAATTGGGCCAGGCTACATGTGGGAACCTCTCACGTAGAAGTTCTCCCATACGGACTGCCCTCTATTTGTACATTGAAACATCCTCCTTGTTCGGATGATGAGACCGATAGACCGATCTCAGCTCGTGGAATGATGTCAGCACAGCCTGCACATTCTGCCTTCTTTCATTGCTTTCAATTAGATAGTGCTGTGATAGTATGAGTGTTCTTCTCGTCTAGCAATTCCCTTGTCTGATTACCGGGCATCTCAAGGCAGGGACCAGCCCGAGCTCCTTGTGCAGGTGGTCATTGAGTTTTTCCTCGCTTTCTTGGAACATGCTCTTAACATCTGCCGTTATCTCCCAGCTCTGGAGGCTAGCCTTTTCACAGACAATGAGGCCCCAAGTTTAATGTCAGCATGGGTGGCATCTAAGAGTTTCCTTCCTGGTTTGGCTAGAAGGACAGGCAAGGACTTGGTCCCAAGAGAAATGTCACTCAATTCCGTCGGTATTAGCTGGTCCGGATTTATTTTTAGGTACTTTGCAAGTGATTCTATTTCCTCGTAATTCCCCGTAATGGTAAAGGACCCCAGCTGAGATTTAGCAGTGTCCTTTGTGGCATGGCAGAGGGGTACAAGTGTACTTTGAGCCACTTCCCTGCAGTCTACCCTCTGCCCAATCCAGTTTTTTGTCTATTATGCTAGTGCAAAATTTACACTGATTTACACTTTGTTCTGTCTTTTATTTTGCTGTATGAAGTAATGAAGGATGTTAACCCTCAATTGCAGGTTCTATAATTATGTGAGCAGCTTCCTGTAGTTCTTAGAGAGATGTCCACTCTTCAGGACTCCATAGCAAAGTCCTCTCTCTCCTCGATAAATTTTTTTTCTGTCCTCCATATCCTTTGCCATAACTTAGCTGCATCCATTTGGTACATGGCTCTTTTCACACACATAGCAAGAGATAATGAGGTTTCATACAGAATTTGTTAAATTCTATTTCCCAAGTCCAGGTTAGATTTGGATAATTTCAATTTTTTTCCATTTTTCCAGTCGGATAGCCAATGGGGGAACTAAATTTTGAAGCAATTTCGATTTTCCATCATCAGTTTTCGACCAGCTACTGAATGGTACTTGAATACCTTCATTCACGAAGTCTACTGAAAACCACCTGTAAGTGGGAAATTCTGGAAGAATAATCAATGGGCTTGGTGCTTTCACTCCTCTAAGAGCTCTGTTCTCTTGAACTGACTCTTGAACAGTTCCTTCCAACATTTCTTCATCGGTGCAATCATTTATATTCACAGACATCAATGGGATATTTTGTGGTTCTTTCAATAACCTTCCCTGGGTGAGAACATAGACCACAGACATGGTAACCTGTGAACCTAGTAGTGTTGTGCATGGAAGAATATGTAGGTGCATCCATACAACAACATCTCAGACCAAATATTTTACTGTGGACGTCAGGGTCACCTTTTTCCAAAGTGACAATCTTGTCAGCCAACTCTCTTGCTTTCTTTACAAATTGCTGTGGGAGGATTTTCATTGTTGGCTTACTCATTCCACAACAGGAACCTGCAAGTAGCAAAGTATTGTGCCTGAGCTTAGGAGGTAATTTGTTATCATTAAGAATAATGGCCACTTAGAAAACTGTGAGACATAAATACAAGAAATCCATCAGTGTTTAAAAAATGTGGAAAATTACCATCATGTCACAATAGTTCTTCATCAGCCATCATGTTCTTATAGACATCTCCATCGTAAGTACCTTCCATACTGTCAAGGGACTGTTTGTTTCTGTTTCTCACTATTGAGAGATTGTGCTGGTCTCTCAAAAAAGTGTCTTTGTGTGGGAAGGTCTGCTGTTCTAAAAAATTTTGAAGACATGGATTATTTACAGCACAGGGTGATGACATTGTGGACATACTAATTATCCTACGTATGTCAGCAAATTGTATGATTTTACAAAGGCATGACATTAGATGCAGTAGAAATCAAATGCCAATTTATGACTTTGTTAGAGAATGTGTTCTTGGAAATCCTGTATACAGATGTGAAGATTGCAAAACACAGTGTTTAGTACACACAGTTGGATTGCAGTAATAGACGAGAGGCAGTGTGCCATCACAAAAGAAAAATACAGTACCACCAAAATTCCCTCAGCTTTTGTCTTTTATGTGCCAGTGATCCTCTTCATCTTCATGATCTCCGCAGGCAGACTCGCTGTCATGGCAGACTCTTCCACAAAATCTTGAAGTACATTCTCTTCACCTCAAACTTACCCTGGCAAGATTTTGTTTTGTTTTGTTTTTTAAGTAGACGTACAACATTTGTAGACCTTGTTATCATGCGTCATCATCTGTCACCCAAAGGCTTTGAATCGTATTTGTCTTGTGAGGGTCTCTCTTGGGAAAAATGTTCCTTGCTTTGTGCATCATTTGCTTCTCCAGTTCAGTTGGTGAATTCTCCTTTTTTTTTTCTGGGCGAGTGCATGCAAGGCAGTCGCTGATATAATTTGGCAGGATATATTTCTTTGTGTGCACATTTTGCAGCCAAGTGTTTCAGGCAATGATTAATTCTTACAGAGATGTTAGCTGACTATTCTGCCAACTTTCCTTTGTAAAGAGATGCTCACAATAAAGTCATTCTTCTCGTTGAGTTATGGTGTGCTTCTCAGCTTAGCTTGGTCACCCACTTTCACTGCTGATATTCTTACATCTCCTGATAGTTTTGACATAGACTAAGCCCACTTCCTCCAACAAGTCAGACTATTCTCTTTCCACCAATTTCAAATGTCTCTTGCCTCCTTTTGTATGCCAGAAATGTGTGGCCAACTGCTCCCTGATCCCCCCTATTCATTATTATTCAGGGTACGCATATACTTGTTTACTCCCTTTGAAAGCTGCCTCCCCCCTCCCCCCCCCTTGCCAAAAAACCTCAGGGACCCCCCCCCCCCCCCCCCCACTACAAAAATCTTGGGACATCGCATTTAAACTGCCTCAGTTCATATCTAGCTCGCTGACAAGTTTCCTGTAGCATAAGCTCAGTAGTATTCACAAGATGTGTGACAGTAGATACGATTACTAAATTGTACTTCATCGCTAATACAGTGGACTCCCATTATAACAAAGTCCTTGGGACTGGCAGTTTTATTTCATTATATGGAAGTTTCGTTATAACCAAACAAATAAACAATAAAAATACATAGAGTGGATAATGATCCGATCTGAATTTTTACTTCATTGTAACCAGAATTTCATTATAACTGTGTTCGTTATAAAGAGAGTGCACTGTACATGTATAAGATTTTGTCATATTATTTTGTCATATTATAGCTCTTGCCAACATCTGAGGCTACAGAACACTAGGTGTATGCAGATACATGTACATTATATATTGTATATTATACCTTTTGTCATATCACAGCACCATCATTGTGAGCACTATCACGTGCATATAACATGTCATTCTTTTGTTGTATCATGCCTTTCTCTGTTGAAGAGTGCTCAGATGTGACTTATTACAGGGTGTACAGTATGTATCTTTCAAATTGTCTTAATTTTTTTAGGCTTCATGCACTTTTTTCTTAAATGAAGGATAACCTGGCTACCACTGAAAATCATTCCAAGTTTTGAGTACTTCATGGAATTAAAACAATAAACAAAGAGTATACAAACTTTCAACCTTGGTGAGGTACCGAGTTATGAATGTTTTTTTTTTCACAGAGCCTCATACTATTGCCATATCATGGCCAAACTTAAAGAGATTTACAGTGGGATGATGATTTACCATGGTATTTATAAATGTATCTTGCTTCATTCATTACTTGTGCTGGCAGCTTTTCCCTGACTGTATCTGAACATGTTTCATGTTTTTATGTCTCTTAAAGGTCTTGTTGACCTTTGAGAATGGTGATTTTATTATTAAAAAAAAAAGATCTAAGATATATGACATTTAATGCATATGTGTACAGGTCTGTTGTACCAGAAAACCTCCTATCATGTAAAATTTTTGCAGTAAATCGTAAAATATAAGGAGATATCAGTATCATTCTCAATAAACCGTAACTGAAGACGGTTTAGCCTGGAAACATTTTAATTGTAGGTATTGTTCACATTGTGTATAATTTAGCAATACTTTAACATCAATTTTACAAATTCAAATTTTTACAGTCATTGTTTCTATCCCTAACTCACCTTGTAGAGCACTAATGCTGGGTTTTTGTGTCATCTGCAAATGGTAAATTATGCTTTTAACATTTTGTCTTCAAGTTCTAGTCCATCTCTATCAATGTGTTATTACATTACACTTTATGAATTTGAAAATATAGAAAGTCATAATAATATGTATACACACAAATTGATAATTACACTGCAGAGTATGCTTTTGCAGCCAGAGGCTGAATAGCTAGTGTTGGTGTACAGTGATCAACAAATAACAATTACACTGTATTGGGATATATACGGTATATTGATACTTATGTACACAATAATCACATAATTAATGATTTTGAAAAGTTACTATTAATGGATATGTGCATTAAGTGATGTGTATAATCATTACAATACTAATAACATCTGAATGTCATTATAGTATATATTGGCAAATATAAATACATGTTCCTCAAACTAAGTTTATATTGTTTGATGTGTTCATTTCTGATGCACCTTTTTTGTGGCTGAAATATTCCCGAGTTGCCTCAAACATTCAATGCATATAGTGTAGACAAGAACTTTCGTGTGCACTTTAATTTTGCGAATCTTGGCATTCGCAAAATTTGCAGGATTAAAATGCACGCGAACCTCCTTGTTTTACAGTACCCTCTGGCTGGGCTACCCCGGCTCTGGTTGTTCATTGGCTCAACACACACTTCACTCAAAATCACTGGCACCCTTCACTGATGATTATTGGCCCCTGCAAGATCACCAAAAGGGCCTTCAAGAAAGACCAATGAAATGATGCATGGCAAGATTAAATATTTTTTAATCTCATGAATTTATTTTTGCTCAAATATCACATGAGGGGTGATACAGATCATGACCCGTTTCTGTTAGCTGGAGCATTTAAGTACATAATATGTCCAGAAATGAATGGAAATTATTGGAACTACATTTAGTACATGATTCAAAGCAAATTTCACCAAATCACCACATAATTACAATAAGTAAACATTTGCTCAATGTAAAAAAATAATAATAAATAAATGAATAAATTCAAAAAAAAACCCCACATATTCCCATTGTAAATCCCTGTGAATATGAGAACCTCATCAAAGAAGCTACATTGTAAGTTGAAAGTAAAGTAAAGAAGGCAGTTGCTGAATTCTGAAGTTTTTAACATTTTTCTCTCTTAGTAGTGGATATAAGATAAAAGCACAAAAAATAACAATGAGTCGTTGATGTCATCAACTCACAACACTCTCGTTGTGCACACACAAAAACACACACACAAAAAAAAACTACAACACTGAAATAAAGATTATATCTTTGATAAACTAGAGAAGCGCTCTGAGAGCGCAGACCTCCACCAAGCAGCTAATTTCCACCAATGATCTTGTTCTTCCATAAAGATCAGTGATTTTGACCCATATGCACGCATGCTCAAAATCACTTGATTTCCCAATATATTATATAGAAGCCTTTTGTTACGTCATTAACTTCCAGCTGTGCGGCACGCCTAACCCTAGCAGAAACTAGAGCGTGCACTTTAGTGCACATATGACAACCTCAAAAATGCGCAGCTTGAACTCCCAAGTTCATTGACCTTACCTGCCAACATATCGAAAATCCTTCATACTGTAAAATCCATAAAAATTTCCAGATCACTTCCAAAATTTAATCATCCATTTTTTGTGTCATTCTCAAGCTTTCTTGCAAGTTTCACCCAAATTTGCTCACAACTTTTTGACTTATTTTGCACACGGACAAACAAACCAACAGTACTGAAAACAGAACCTCCTCCCTTGGCGGAGGTAGTAAATTAGCAGAAGCCTGAGACTGTGCAAGGAGCCTCGCTCAGAGCAGTGATGATAGGCCAATTGGCTTCAGGTTTCAGCAGTTCACTTCCAAGCCCACTTCCCGGATATTCCAAAGAACATACTGGTAAAGGGTCACGCTATCGCACCAGGAACCCTTTTCCAAGATGATCACCTTCCTCACTGATAAAAGTGCTCTTGCCGATGTAGTGGCCTTTTCCAGCAACCTCTACCACCACAGCATCAAACTGCCCCACCTTCACCCTTTCCACAGCCTTCCCGGTGAACTCGGAGTTGGTGCTGCTGTTCTGGAACTTCCGAACCTGATTAATGTCGATTAGTCCTTTGTGGATCTGGAGTGCTATTCGGGCGGTGACCCCTGACCCGGTGGGACTTCTGTCAGTCTGTCAATTTGGTGGTGAAGAGAAAAAAAATGAAGCGAAACCAAAATCAATTTTCATCATTATTTCATTCAGCAAAATCAATACAAATGAAGAGTTTGTTTGCAAAAACCGATAAGTCCATTTTTGAAGATTTTGAAGTAAGATCTCTGTCATAAAGTACAAAATAATACCTTTTAAATGATACATTGGTCACTACATATAAAGTTACATTTTTGAAGTCAGGGTCAAAAGAAGCAAAAATTTTCTTATTATTCCCTTTATTTTTCTTGACCTTTAATCGCAAATATCTCCGTTTGGCAAATACGGACTTATCGGTTTTTGCAAACAAACTCTTCAAATGTATGCACACATCTCCTTCTCAACAACAAAAGATAGCATGGTACCCAGTGGTGGTATTCGGTCTGGAAGAAGAAGGTAAGAAAGTGCAATACTAATATAAGTATTTCCCATGGAGGAGAATTCTTTGGGGTACTAATTGGCCAAGAATAAAAATGAATAGACTCTTTTTATCAAGTCTTACGACATAAGTTGCAATACAGAAATAAAGACACAAACAAGTAGGAAAGTTTTGTTGAAAAGAGAAGAATATAACCTATGTTTAACTGTTTATGTGTGGAGCTTGGCTTTTGTTTTAAATACTCTACATGCTTTCATATCATTTTGCATTCAGTTCCCCCCCCCCCATGCCTACATATACTGAGGAAAGTATGATACATAATCATGTAGAAGAAGTTTCTAAAACTCACATTTTTGTCTGACAGTCAATGCAGTGTATGTTTACCACTAAGTGTAGAAATGGTATAAAACACAGTGTTCAACAGAATTTAACTGCAGATATCATCTTTTTTCATCAATATCAGGCCACTAAGTTGAACAACAAATCTTCAATGAATGTTTATTATTTGACCATATATGTTTGATAATACATATGTAGATGTCAGTCCAGCATCATGTATGCATGTCTGCACAAAAATGTTAATTTTGGCATAGATAGATTGCTTGCATGAAGCAATATGAAGGCAAAGTTTTCTCTCATAAAAGCGTTCTAAGACTTCATATTGTATGGGGGGGGGGGGGGGTTGGAGGTAATGCACACTGAAAACAGAGAGAGGATATTTCTTCAGGGATTGCCAAGACACAACTGCAAGGCACAGTGCAAGAAGGGAGGTTGGGAGGCAGACAAAGAATAAGATGGGGAGATAACATCCAAAAGTGGACTGGTTTGATGCCATGAGGAAGGCAAGAAAAGTAAGAGAAAAGAATGGAGAAAGCTGGCTGATAGGTTTTCTGTGGTACTCAATGTTCAGGGGCGGATCTAGCTTTTTATAATGGAGGGGGTTGGGGCGGTATGCGAGGGGAGCGAGCGAG
This sequence comes from Diadema setosum, assembly GCF_964275005.1. Lineage (NCBI taxonomy): Eukaryota > Metazoa > Echinodermata > Echinoidea > Diadematoida > Diadematidae > Diadema > Diadema setosum. The sequence continues at coordinate 2,009,544 of NC_092691.1, read as the reverse complement.
GGGGGGGGGGGAGGGTGTGTCTCCCCTCCCACAGTAGGGAGAATTTTTGAAAATCTGTGTGTGAAAATGGCGTTTTCTTGCATCTAAAACACCACTATTTTTGGTATAGAGGTCATTGCCATAAATGTAAAAAAATAAAATTGCAAGTTTTTAAAAAAAGATTAAAAAAAAATGGTCCCCGGATTTTTTTTTTTTTTTTTTTTTGGGGGGGGGGGGGTTGCAACCCTCCAACCCCCCCTCTAGATCCGCTTCTGATGTTCTGTGACCATGGGACAGAAGAAGAGTCAACTTTGCATTTGAATTCACCTGTGCATCTGCAAACACACATATATTTGCTGTGGGTTCCTCACTCCACGCATCTTTCCCGTCAGTAACGATGGTCCCGTACAAAAACGACAAGTCTGGATCATCAGGATGCTCCAAGGGCACGGCTGATTTTGTCGCCTCTGTAACAGCTGTAGCTGCTGCTGTGATGTCACGCATCGATGACTTCCGCATGTCCAAACCAAGTTGGTCTGCACTGACAAAGGCATAAAAAGCACCCCCATAACTGATGTCAATGATGATCTTTCCAAAACCAGGAACATTAACTTCAACATCTGCAGAAAAAGAGAGAGAGAAAAGAAAAAAACAAAAACAAAGCCATGTTACGAAAGTGCCTCAGAGGATGGAATGAAATAAGGCTGAGGGAAATGAGTAACTAAACAACAGATAAATAACTATGAAACATATTCAAATATCCATGTGGAGGTGAATTCTATTGGAACATCAATTAGAATAAAAAATTAAAGGGAAATTATCATACACTGCACAAGTCAACATACAAACATACCAGCTCATACCACATACAAGTCTCCATGTTTCAGCAGGAGTCTCCCTGAAAATGTCAAAATCTGTTCATGTCTGAATAAGAGAATACATGTATTGAAATCTCCCCGATTTGGGAATTATTTCCACCCACTGAAATGCATGTAACACATGGATATCTCCCTGATTGCTGTGTGGAATCTCCCTGATTTGGACGTGGGGATGTTGCCAGACCTGACATACTCACACACACCAAGGAGTGAACTCCTTGAACACACACACACACACACATTATCTAGGTCCATTTGCATTAGAGACACATTCAGTCAAGGTATACACTGGCAGAACTCATCTACTCATAATCTGCATTTATAGTAGGGTGCCTATACACTGGAATAAGCCAGTTCGGAGTTAGCTCATGGGCACATTGGTACGAATGACCTTTCTCTTTTTTCTCAGTCGGTAAGCGATGAGGGGCACTGCACTGGTTTTCAGAGCATTAAAGCTTTATGTAACAATTTATGGGATTCATCAATCCTGTTCAAACAAAGAATGAACTATACCAGATGACCAGAATGATCCATCAATTAACAGTTGGAAAAGCATCCATTTCATTACTTTGCACTGAATGTATTAGCAATCTCTTTCTATTGATTTGCCAAATACCAATTTTTCTGTCAGGTGGATGTTCTGGCAAGCACCATTTATAAGGATTGCATGAACAATCATTTCACCACAAATTATGCTTATCTCAGTGAATTTAAAACCAACACGCCTGTTGGTACGTATGACCTTTTCTGCTCATGCTCAAAGTGGAACTGCAAAATGGCTTATAGGGTTCTTTCCCCTAAATGTGAGTGTAATTTAACATGCATAAATGGCAATGAGTGCATGACCATATCAAGGCCCTATGACACGATTTGCATCCGAGTTAAAAGTAGGCATCCTTCCTCTATGGCTATATACCAGCTATCTCTCTCTCTCCCTATGTGCATATATATATATATATATATATATATATATATATCAGTGGCAGATCCAAGCAGGGGCGCACTCCTCTTTTTTTTTTAAACAAAAGAATTATAAGAAAAAATTGGGAGAGGGGTGCGTGCGCCCTCCTTTCATTTTGAAAAGGTGCCTCCCCTTTACAGAATTCCTGGATCTACCCCTGTATTGATCATATAATATACACAGAAACGTGTATATTATACTGCAAAAGTGGATATATTCGCGTGACTAATTTTTCGCGCTTGGCCAGGTAAAAAGAGTTTCACATGTTTTTAATTCCGCGGAATCAAGATACCAAGTACAGGAACATATGGCAAGCAAAAATATTTGTGTGCTTTAATTTTCACGCTAGTTTCTGGTTGTGCATGCGAAATGCGCGAAATTTCAACACCGTGAAAATTTCCACTTTTACAGTACATGTATTCACAATACAATATTCACCATTGCCAATATTGCTCGATGTTGATGTTTGATCATAATGGCATTTATACACAAAATATAATATTAGTGAAAATTCCTCACCAATCTTGAATGCAAAGGCTGGGACACTCAGGAATCTTGTTTTGCCCGACGTTTTTGATTGGTCGTCATACTCCACGAAAGTTTTGACCAATCCGCATGGACATTGCAAATTCACCTGCGTTTCGGGAGCCACGGGTTTAACGAGCCCAAAGTCGAGAGCATATCGGCCTAAACTGATGGTTGCATGCCCACACATTGTGCTGTAACCTTCGTTATGCATAAATAAAACTGCTACATCAGCCTCGGGTAAGTCTGGTTCCACGATTACAGCCCCGTACATTTCATTATGTCCTCGCGGTTCGTGCATTAGCATCAATCGGTAGTGATCCAGATGCTCTTGCACGTATCGCCGTTTCGCCAAAATCGTGTCACCGGAGATCCTGGGGTAACCGGAGTGCACGATGCGCACAGCTTCACCTCCAGTGTGCATGTCAATCGTTTCGACTTTATACGGGCTCTTGTCCATTATACTCTCCATTTTACAGAATCCAGTTGCTTCTAGCGCTCTTGTACTTGACTACAACCTCAAGAGGTACGATCAAGGACCAATCTAATCTAGAAGGATGATATCTTTGAAGTCGATTTTCGCTAGCAGAAGCGCTAGCAGACATCAATCCTTCTTCCAGCTTTGGGACGTACTAGTATGCTGTTGTTCACCACTACCACTGATCTCCCCTCACTGCCGCAGTGATCAGTGTTGTTCACGTGGCGATCACTTCTATTGTAGCACTGGTCGTAAGAGGGCGATACGCATGATTAGCAGATCGCGCAGAGCCGTTTCGGCTGTGGGATCCAGTCGGGATGGCGATACCCATGCACAGTGACTGATCTTTAGAGGTCAGTGAATAAAAGATCTCATAATAATGCACTAATAGGCCTATTGTATGTAGTCCCTAGCTATTCGCCATACCCTATAGATAGACAGTATACTAACTAAAATAGATAAATATAATTACGATGATCGGGTTGGTTGATTATCTTTAATTTACCGGTGTGAGACCAAACCTGCACCACCTAAGCCAGTTCGTGCATGTTGGCACAAAATGACCTTTCTTTTTTTTCTCAGTTGGTTAGGCTTGTTTTTAAAGCGACATAATGCACAAGCTTTTGATGTCATAGCGACGGAAAGATGTCCGGAAAACACGAATAGAATACCTCTAATCTGAGTTTCTTTCACATGAAATGAACATGTTCCTAATTATTTTGCTTGCTCTCTTTTAGAACATGTCGAGTGGTCTATCATTATACCAATGCCAGAAAAAATGAGAATATGAAATCCTCATTCATTTATCCCTCGTTTAATTCTCTATCTAACCCGCAAATATTGATTCAATGAATGCAAAATCTTTATAATATTTGAATATCAGTGAATTAAATTACTTCCCGCACTAAGACTGTCACATTACAAAACATACGTGGTAGGCCTTAATGTTTCCCTCACACTGCATGGAATGATGGCGATGATAATGTCGTTGAAATAACCTCCCCTATATACATAGGCCTACCTTTGACTATAAAATCAAAATTTTTGGGTAAAAATTTACCGACTCACTATTAAAAAAAACCTATATGTCTTCATAGTTTCATTTTTTTCGTTTGTTTTTGTCAGCTGGTAAACAAACTCTACAACTCCCGAAAAAAAAATACGCAGTGTCCCTTTACATTTCAATCTGAGTTTAGGTAAAGTAAGACGCCATTTTATTTCTTCTGGCAAAAATGTCATAATATTGCAACCAATGGACCTATGATATTATCGTGAGTAACAGCATGGCACTTAAAAGCTTTCCATGATGTTTAAAATACATAAGCAATGATAAGCCTCACTTGCAAAACGAATGAATATACGTACTCCCTTACATACACACCCACGCACACACTCACACACACCCTCACACACACACACACACACACACACACACACACACACACACACACAGAGGTACATTCATAGATATGTATGTATACTTAAAACATAAAACAGAAACCAAGTACATGCTGTAATTACATTACCAACAGCTTATTTCGGCACACTTAATTTTCAAGCGATTCGCCCTTTAATTCTCAAGTGCTCTTATTCAGAGAGAACAATAACAAGTCATAATAATACATGCAGTCACGCGTATTGCAACTGCGTTAGCCATCCGTGCTTACTGGTCATGAGGGCATGAGCTTGGTTTCTGCTTTATGATATATATATATATATATATATATATATATATATATATATATATATATATAATACATATAACAGCAATAGGTTTCTGTTCGGAGTCCAAGAAAGTATTGATTCACAACAGTATAGCTCGATGTGAAAACTTCGTCAAAACTACGTTTCTCGAGGAGTTTTCATTATTAAACTATGTTGTGAATCAATATATATATATATTATATATATATATATATATATATATATATATATATATGTATATATATGTATATATATCAGGTTCATATTGCACTCGTTTAGAGAAATGAATCTTGAATAGGACTACCTGTACAAGATCCCTGCGACATACCGTTCTCATTCAAATTTATTGTAAGGAGCGCTAATGGTTCAAAAGAAATTTGAAATAAAAAAATAATGGAGAAAAAGACAGAGAATTTAAGATAAGAACAGTTGGTAAACCATTTTAAATCGAGCCAATATGACAGATCTAAATGTTTCCTATATGCTGCTATTAATTTCATTACACAACTGTGAGTTTCTCTATGTGAGATGAGAAAATCATGAAAGATGCAGTGAACAGACGTGAAATATAGTGCGAATATATATATATATATATATATATATCATAATTACATATGTATATTACATATATATTCATACATATAATATACAGTTTTAGTATATATATTGTTTTATATATGTGTGTATATTGTATCATATTTATAATTATATACATATATTATAGAGAGAGTGTTATTCGTTGGCATCTATAGGTGCTTGCATCTGTCGTATAAAAATATTAAATCATAAAAGTGGATACAGCACATAAACATTTGCATAATTTATGTGGCTAACAACATAAATCTGCGTTTCAGTGTTTATTATTGTTACAGGTAAAGTTCATTTGTAAGCGTCCACGTTTCCACAGATGGTACATGCAAAACTTAGATAGCTACATAACTGTCCTACCACAATAATATTAATATGTAGGCCTACTACAAGTTGCATGGAAACTGACGAAGGCTCATTCTATTCTATTCAAAGAAGTGTCATGGAGGAATTGCCGTAACACGTGCTACTCGAAAGACAATATAATAATAATAACAATAATAATAATAATAATAATAATAATAATAATAATAATAATAATAATAATAACAATAACAATGATAATAATAATAATAATAATAATAATAATAATAATAATAATAATAATAATAACAATAATGATAATAATATTAATTATGATAATGATAATAGTAATAACAATAGTTATACAGCTGTAGTACATATATAAAATAAATAAATATCTTGGCAGTCTCGCCGAAAAGTAGACTCCACGGCGATGTCTGAGACGTTTCTATATCTCCGGCAGTCGAGGGACTTCCCCTAGACGTCTTCTCATTTGCTGAGGCGTCTCCGTGACGTCTCCACATCGTCGTCAGTAGGTGGCCATTGTGGGGACGTCGCGGACAAAATAAGTCTCCGCGACGTGGCGCGTCAGATGGAGACGTATAACGGAGACGTCATCAAGACGTCTCCCAGATCTTGGGAAAACAAAATCGAGCATGTTTGATTCTCCCGTGACTACCCGGAGACATGACTAGTCTCTAGGAGACGTCGCGGAGACTTCACCAGGACTCTATAAAAGTTGATGTGATAGCAACTCTTGGTAGAATGGCAATTGTCATGGTAACGACGAGAATCCAGCTTCCCGATTGGCTGTTGCTATTAAAAGTTGCCATTCCACCCAGAGTTGCTATCTTAACATCTTTTATGAAATCGGGTACTGGTCGTAACCTAATCCCAAGTCATTATAGACCCATGACATTCCCACTCAGAGGCAGTGTGTCTGGACTATGGTGGAGGCTTGTGGGGTGATGACAAGGTGACCTTATGCGATAAGTTATAGAGCTATTTTGATTAGCACCAATACCACTTTCATATAGAAAAAAATATATATATAATGAAAAAGGGAGCGTTGCAAGAAAGTCCACTTGCAATCGATTGTAACTCTCTTGCAAACCTCCAAATACGTTACCGGCTCATATCAATGCCATATATACGATAGATAAATTGTACTAAAATGGTGTAACGGTATAATGCATCGATTTCATTGTAATTTTATATCGACAACTTATACATGTATATTGACTACTAACGTAGTAATACAGTCATGACAGTCATAATTTGACGATGCTAATCAAGCACTGCCGTAAATCATTCTAGTAAAAAAGTATTCACAATCATGCTGTAGGTACTATAACTATGTCCTATAATTTGCAAGTGATTATGAGCCTCTACACTTAATGTCATCTGGCCTTGATGATACAGTTCCGAACTGAAATAACGGTCCTTGTACTCGGGATTACATTGAACAAAACCTATACTTCTACAAAGTTAGCAACAAGGTAAGCATGGCAGTTGTGAAGAACGTTAAGCCTAAGCTTAACTATCACGATCTCTGATAAAAGGAGAAACATAACTCACTGCACTTGATACTAAGGTAAATTTGTGTGTGTTCGTGTTGACGAATATTGCGTGAGAAATGATGTATGATTTATTCAGTTCTGCGCGATTAATTACAGCTGCACTCAAAGATCTATTGGGGTATAAACACGGACGGCAACTATTTCAAACTTGGCGACAGCTAATAATGAAGTGCCATGTAATAATTAGACAGAAAGATCCGTCTGTCTTTTTATATTTTGCCATTAACGCTGTCCTCCATAGACGGAGGGGATCCGTGAAGCCAGACGCAGTCTCCGCGGAACATTCCCCGACGGACAGATACAGACCGATCTTTCGGTCAATGTAATAATATGTTTAACCGCAATTGGTCTGTCCTGTGATACACCGAGATGTTGTTGAGTTGTCTGATAATTCTCGTGTGACGCACACATGCGACAGAACCGCCCACAGGCTGGAATTCCACGCGAAACCAGCCAATCACAAACGGGTCTCCTGCGTCGACGGCGTTTTAGAGTTGACAGCATCGTGGTTACCGCGCCGCCGAAACTCATCCCGAAGCATGTCGTACACCCGGCGTTTACACACGAAGAAGATGAAGATAAATAGCCCGTGTAAAGCGTTGAGGATGATATAAATGTACCAACACACGACATTTTGGCTAAAACCGGCTATGAAACCCCAAATCCACGTCAGACCAAGGAGAGATGACACCTGTGTAAAATCACAAAATGAATTATAGCTTTGATGTGAGTCAACCCCTTAACATTAAAAATGTTTACCCACAGGGCTTACATATTATTAAAGTCGCTAATTTCGTTCCTAAACCGTGTTCCCTGTGCATGCATGTGCAACATAGTCCCATTCTGTGAGTGCTATTTTCTTTTTTTATTGGCCAGTCTGAATAGAGTTTATTCATTTGTTCACTTTTTTAATTTATCACTCAATCACTTTCTGGATTATTTGCAATTATAAAATAATTTCGTTACTGTAAACTCACGAATTCGCCATCAAACGACTCCCGTTGAATAGCTATAAACACGTGGTAAAGCCAAGGTTATACCAAAGTTGTTTTTTTTTTTCGAAATTAGTGCATATATTGAAAACTACTTCACTTTCGTTATCTTAGCAACTATTGCAAAGTATCGCTACTGTTAGTTTTTTTCCTATTATTGTTGTCCTCTCTGTACAATAGTATGCATTGTTTTTGTCACTTAAGAAAGTGAGATTTATGTTTGTGTATTGTGAAAAAAAAACCCCGAATGAATATGAACTTGAACTTGGAACTTGAAAGCCGAATTCTCCCGAATAAATTTGCACCGATTCTCCCCGAATATGGCCTGAATGTGGCCTGAATCTAATGGATTCGGTGGATTCGGTGGATTCGGAACCTATTCGTCCCTGATTCGGGGAGCTCCCAGAATCAGAGACGAATAGGTTTCGAAAAGGTCCCGAATCAGAGCAAAATCGCCAATATGGCTATATTCGCGAGGCTATTCGGGTCATTCTGGCAGCTCAATCGACCTATCGCGGCTGCTATTCGACCGTATTACATTCTGGCCTATTCGGCTCACTCGCCTGTATTTTGCTCTGTATTCCGATAACGATTCGGGGCATTCTGGGCAGATTCGGCTCCATTCGTGATATTCGGTTCTATTTGGCTAGATGATTCGGTCCGTTATTTCCCTGATGATACGAATATCCCGAATCTGCCCAGAATGGCCCGAATGCCTCCCCGAATCAAATCAGATTCCATCCGAATACATCCCGAATGTGGCCCGAATGAAATTTGTCTGGGCCAAGTTAGGGAGCAGTTTTGAGGATATCCGGTTGGTTTTGAACATTTCAAAACGAGCCGAATCCTTCCACGAATGTTCCAGAATCCTTCCCGAAGTTTCGCCAATTCGGGGAAGGATTCGGGTGGATTCGCAGCTGATTTGGCGCCGGTGTAACCGAGGCTTAAACCAGAACACGATAGTGGAAGAATTGATTACACAACATGCTACAGAATTTGAATGGATTTTATCTGACTGACGTCAAGTTGTCTTATTACGCGACTGTTAAAAAAAAAAAAACAAAAACAAAACATTGACTGTTTATCAGCAAGCAAGAGCGGACCAGCAAGTCCCCTCCAAAAGACTTATAATAGGCAATGATGACAGTGTCTTGCATATGGCACAATCACTGCCCAGGGACATGAACCAGGGACCCTGTGACTAATACACGAGTTCCTGGTTATAACCACTGAGCCCCAACAGCAGGATCATCCCAGGAGACCAACACCCACGAGTCACAAAACACACGAGTAAACGTCAGGCAGGGAGGTGTTAAAGAGATGGAGTGGCAACTCTTCGTAATTCATGCAAACACAATGTCATGTTTGGGTTCAAGGCGTTACAATGGGACGTCTAGCATTCCATTACGCTTTGAAGTCATGCTCGGCACCGCTCTAGTTGCAAGACGAAGTTCGGAGACGAAGAACGCATTTCATCTTTCGTTTAATTATAAGCTTTATTTCACCGCAAACTTTTAAATGAAATACTCGAATTGATTTAGAATAGTTTAGGAAAGAATTCAATGTTATTAACATGTATTTCTAGTTTCTTCGTAATTCGCAAATCGAAAGGAAATCAAAATTAGGCCCTCTTAAAAACCTGATTTTTTCTATAATGCGCATATTTCCGCATGTTAATTTTTTATCTGTTAATTAGGGGATATTTTGATCTTTCAAATAAAGTACTCCGTTAAAGCGTGTTCCAGCGTGTTTTTAAACTATTTGCTGTTAAAATTGTGAGTTTTACACTGCATTTTGATTCGCTGCTCCAATTCAAGGTACACATATTCATGGTTGCCATCACATTGAAAGAGAGGGCGAATTGCAGTAGGAGCAAATATTTCTAGATGTGAGAGCGCTAGTCCCGATTATTGATATTCTCTTTTGTCAAAGCACATGGGTAACACCTGTAGTTGAACGCATAACTTCTCGGCGGTGCCGCGCATGACTTCAAATGAGAGCTTTAGTTGCCTCTCCTTCTCTAGCACCTCCCTGCGTCAGGGGTGCACATTACGAGTTCGACATCCACGAATCATATAGCCCACGAGTCATGCAGCCCACGAATTATACAGTCCACTGAGTCATTAAGCCCATAATGTTAAGTTTGACACAAGCAAACAAGGTCCATGAAACTGACAAATAAGCCACGTGGTGTAATGTTGAACTCGTGGGGTGTATGACTCGTGGGCTTCATGACTCATTGACCTTTTTTTCAGTGTCGACCTCTTGGGCTGTATAAGTCGTGGATGTCGGTCTCGTTGCTTGAGCACTAAAAAGGTCCATGAGCCATACAAATCACAAGTCACAGTCTAAGATTTCGACAGTAGGCAATAAAGGTCTGTGAGTTCAATACTAGGCAAATAAGATCCGCAAGTTCGACACCCCTAACGTTACAATTTGACACACGGGGATTAAGTTGGATTTATTGGCCTTGTTTGCTCATTGTCGAATTTATGGTCTGTTTGACTCATGGGATGTGATGTCTCGTGGGCTTTATGACTTGTGGGCTTAAGATTCGTGGGGGCTGGATGTCGAACTCGTTACGTGCACTCACCAACAGTAACTGTTGCTCAAACCAAAAGCACACTTCCAAACTAGAAAATTTGATTGATAGGATGTGGTTTTGTGGGGAAAAAAATATTGTGATTTGATCTCCTTTCCCAGCACTCAAACGCATGCTGTCGAAACTTTTCTCTTCAAAATTCAAGTGTTTCCGCTAGTAGTGAAAAAAAAGGAAACTATTCTCAAGTTTGAATGGTCTCAAGAAAATAACATGATGAGCTTTAATGTTTTTATGTATGCAGTGTTGGAGCTAACGTCTTGCAAAAATTAAGACTTGTTGATCATGTTATACATTATGAAGTACACTTGCTGTATTCCGTGTGAATACACATTACTCGTGAAGAAGCTGCGTTCAGTTTACAGGGTGAAATATTGGGTACTTCTTTTTTTTTTGTAGCAAACGGTGTCTACTCACCTTTGCATAAATGATGAGCTCTTCCATGACTCGTTGTTGTTTGGATATGTGGTCTTCCACTTTCTTTGTGTCCCGCTTGGTCCTTCGAACGCCTACTATCGTCTTCACGAAGAGAGCAGCATTTAGGATCAGGAGAATGAGAACGGGCACTCCGAAAGCGGCGAGATTAGCGTACCCCGGACTGAGCCAACAAGATGTCTCGCTGCCGTACCTGAGTGGCACGTTGGGAGCATAGTGGAGACCTACACATACCACCAATACGACGATCGGAAGACCCCAGCCCAACAGTATGTACTTTATCAGGGTCTGAGTGGGGTTCCCGCGACTGCGAGCCACCTGCGAGCCGAAGGTTCTACTGACGTCAAACGCGAGAATGCTCATCCACGTGAAAGTAGCCAACCACAGGTAGTGGCACAAGGCTGCGATGAATGTGCACACGGCCCGGTTTCCCGTTTCTTGTCCCCAGATCAAGAGCACGAATTGGGACCAGAACAGGGCAACGAAGAAGTTCATCGACGCTTTGCCTGGAAGCGTACGGAGCCGCGATATGACGCAATACGTCACGAAAGTGAAGACCAAGGCAATGAGAGATAATGAGGAAAGGATTACATTGAGGTAGTACTGGATTTTCTCATTTCTTAAAGTAAGTTCAGAAGTACCTGTGACATCGACGTGGTGACACACTAGTGCGCGGTCATCTGGCAAAAGAATGTACTCTGTCTCCTCATAAACTTTCCCGTCCGATACAAAGACAACAGACTTTGCGTTTGAGTCATTCCTGAGGGTGAAATTAGTGGAACTTAATTCCACAAGTTCTCCGTTCTCGCAGAGTGATGTATGACAGACAGATACCTTTGTTTTTAACAGGTCAGAACTGTTTGATGACAACGAGAGCTCGGTGGAAGCACCCTCTAGTGATAAGAATGCATGCCCTTTTGCAGTCTTCAAGCGACCAACAATCTCCGTCGTGTTGAGTTGGACAAAGACCAAGTCTTCTCTATCAAAAGTGAATCTGTTACTAACACAATCAATACTCGCGTTCGACCAAGAGTACTTCGCGGATAAATTTCGAAGAATAAGTCCTTCCTCAACCGGATAGGTGAGAGAGGCTGCCATTAACTCAAGTTTTTGTTTCAGTGTGGTGTCGGAGATATTCAGTCCTGACATCGTCACTGATATACGAATGTCATCCTCACTCACCTCTTTACGCAAAACAAACGCAACGTTTTTTGCAACGAGTGAGAAACCGGTTATGATCACATCAAGTAAGTCTTTGGTCAACAAGTCGGGCTGCACCATATCATTCATGAGAGTCTGAATGATAACAACCTCTAAATTCGTTACAGTGTCATCAGGTAAACAGGAAGATGGTACATGTATTTTTGTGACAAGTTCACTAGGTGTTTCTCGTATACCAGAAAGCCTCTTGGTCACCTTCAAGTTTGATAGCGCCCTCGCACTCAATCTGCCAAACTGGAAAGGAATCGTTAAGTAGGAAACAGGTGCGCCAATAAAAATCGGCGGGCAGTCGTACCTGACCTTGTAACCAACGGCATTGTGGCACATGGCGCAATGGACGTTTCTGTACTCGGTAAAGTCGATTGTGACCACCGCAGCATAGCTTTGACATAACTCGGCAATCTCAGGATCTCTTTGAGTAAAACTTTCTGGGCAGACCTCTCGCTCGGGATCAACGTAAATGCATCGAGACGTTTTATGCGGGCCATTGGGGACCGCGAATCGGTAGGAAAAATATCCGCTCGTAGTACTAGAAGCCGTGTCGTAAACCTCTCCTTCCACTTCATACGGGATCATATTCTCCAGGGGGACTCCATTACACGAGGCACAGTAAATGTTCTTATAATGGCGTCCAGTGGTATTGTCCTGAACTGGGAGGAGATCAAGCAGCTCCTCATCGGTCGGTGGCGTACCGCTGAAGTCAACGGGTAACCCCTGGGTGCACAGCTGTTGTAGAGTTACTCCTTCTTCCGTAGGTTCTGTAATCCCGTTAGGGCACGACCCAATCATATGGTACCCAGCCCTTACTATAACAAAACGTCCGTCCTGAAAGAAAGTCACGAGACGTAAAGTTTCGTCATTCTCATGAAACATCACATTTACAATGGATATCAGGCAAATTGTTCATCTTTCCAATGTGTTTCTCTCTTCCATGACTGCCATAATAAATTATTATATGCCTATTCTAATATGTTTGTCTGTTTTTTTTATACTGATTTTGACTTCTCTGTCACATATCAACAGTCATATCCTCGAGAAATGTGATTCAGGAGGGTATTGTATGCCGTAGATTCTGCATTCCACTCTCGCATGCAATCCCCTAAAAAGGGTGCTGAAAGTAAATCAGTAAGTTTTTGGGTTGTCAATCTGTCCGTCTGTTCTAGACCTTGTCACGACGGCTCCAAAAAGTCTAATACTGGATTTTGCTGGATGACAAAACAAACAAAAATCTGTCTTACAGAATACATTGTATGTAGAGTGAAGATCGAATAAAGTTCGTGGTAGGTGTGACATGAAATTTGGCTAAACCTGAAATGATCGAAGCGTTTTTCAACTAAAGAATCAGATACCTCGAAAACAAAATTATATGAAATAATAATGCTAAATAACACAGATTTTTCACTAAAAATGTAGGTCGGATTCCCTCTTGTAATTCTCCGGCCTTTATATATCTTAAATAATCGGCGAAAATTGCTCCGGTCTTATTGTATTACCTCTAAAGGACTTATGGTTAGGATTAGGGTTTTGATAGGAGATGGAAGGATTATGATTATGGTAAGGGCTATGTTTGTTGGTACAATTTGGCCCGAATTCACGAAGGTGGTACATTTCGTTAACGAAATGATCATTTCTTCGACGAATAATTAACATTTCGTAACGAAATGACCGATTTCGTAACGAAAAAGCCATGCGACACTTGGCGCCCGATAAAAAAAAAAACAAAACAAAAAAAAAAAACTACGGTCTTTGTCCAGGCATGGTTAAACCATGGACAAAGATTATACCACCTTCGTGAATTCGGGCCGTTATGTTCGGCTTAGCGTGTAGATGTTTCATGGGAGCAATATCATTGTCGCAGGGGCAAATTTCATGGAACCATAATAACCATCATGCCAAATCAAGGAGTTACAGGGCCGGTGCAACGGCCACACTTTTTGGTTGCATAACAGTAAGGAATACAAAGGGTCTAACCACTTGTCCCTACTTTTTTTATCCCGGAAGTGACTGCAGAAAAAGTGGTTAATGTTTGGTTGTTTTGTTTTGTTTTGGTTTTTTTTGCTTGTCAGCCGATTACCCCCGGAAGTTGTTGCAGAAAATTGTGATAAAGGCTCTTTTTATTGTCAACTGATGAAAACACACACACACACACACACTTTTGCGCCGGCCCTGAGTTATACTCATAGAATTAATATATTGAAGGTTAGTTAAGTTGAATGTAATTTTACACTGTGGTTGATTTTCTTCAAATGTTGTTATACATTGTCATTGTAGAAGTATGAAGAAGGGCAATTAGCCCGAAAGCTCAATTAAAGGGATTGCTACTCAGCATCACAGCCACGTCTCTCGTGCAAGTTTTGCTGACAATATGAATACTTAGTATATATCTATATCTGTGATCGGGGGTCTTTGTGTGTGTGTGTGTGTGTGTGTGTACACAAACATTCAGCCACTGGGAAAATGTATATCCTGTACATTAGCATCATCCTCAGTATGTAGGCCCATCCACACGAAATTGGGACCAATCAATTATTATTATTATTATTATTATTATTATTATTATTATTATTATTTACACAATCATAACAGCTTGAAATCCCTCAATTTCTTATCTCATTTCTTATGTCACGTTCAAAGTCTGAAAAAGGAAAAAATCTATCGTTCTTTTATAATTTATGATTTTACTCTATCTGATTAGGATTAACCTTTAAAAATGGAGCAACATCATGTTTGAACTTTTCACACTGAAATCCTACAATATCTGTAGGATAAAATCAACCTAGGAAATGCTTGTCATCCTATATCAATATTTCAAAACGGAATCACTCTGTGCTGAATTCTTCCTATGCATGAATAAAGGAAGATTCGGATAAAAGTCAGTTTACTTACAATATCGAATCCTTCTTGATTTTCAACCGGAACACATTCTTCAGGCCACTGACAATCCTTATCTCTGCTTCCACCACAGGCAGTACGATTAACACTGTAGCAGCAGTAGCCATATCTATCACAGTCCTCATCACAATTACAATAATCAGATACTTCTAAAGTAGGTTCGTCACATCCGAAGTCATTGCACATTGTGGCAATAGAGAGTCCTCGGTAGATATTGGATGGCACGATAATATCTATGAGAAGAAAAAGAGAATGGTAGAAGTATTTCAAATCACAAGTAATCCTGAATATTCACTAATAGACAGAGAGATATCACACTTCATGTACGCATATAAATAGCGCGTGTCACGGCGATAACACATGATTTGGATCCGTAGAGTGAAAAGCCACATATAAGTAGCAGTCCGACACTGGTTATCTTAAAGGGGAATTAACCACAAAAGTACATGTTGATTGAGTGAATGGAGCAATATTGGGCAATCCGTTCAAAAGTTCTGAATTTTTTAAGTTTTGGTGACAAGACCGCTGGATCAGAAGACTACAACAAATCATGGTATGAACTACCATAATAAAGAAAATATAAAGAAAATCATTTTTTTTTCACTTTTCTAGCATAATGAAACATCACTAGACTTACCTCTTTCAGAAAGCAGGGGAATAATATTAGCCTTGACATAATATGTCAGTAACACGTTCAGGGAATGTGTACATTTCATATATGAAATGATTTATTGTGGAATTTTCAAAAATTCATTTCTTTTCAACCGATTGTCCGATTTTCCTCAAACTTTCACTGATTTGTTCTACTAAATTGCTGTATTCACTCAATCAACATGTATATAAGGGGTGGGTTAATTCACCTTTAATCATTACCTGAAGCTTTCGAAGTGAATTCACAATTACCTTATTGTTCTGTGTCTTGTATCAGACTTTACCACACAAAGTCGATGTATAACAATCAGAAAATTGAAGGGGAAGGTGTCTCCGTCTTTATCAATCTCAGTATAACTGTGACAATCATCGTGTAAAATAATAAGGAATCGTTATTTTTATTGCTATTCAGGAGACGATTCATTTCATGTTTGATTTTTTTTCTTTATAACCTGCTCAGATTATGGTATGTTCTATATACTTAGGTCATACCAAGGTTTTTTTTTTTTCCATTTTTTTTTCTTTTAATGAGGGGACTGCATACTACAAGCTCTGATTTTTAGCAGTCCCCTCCATTTCCAACAATTCTGTTTGTGCCTTTACCATAATGATATTGTATCTTTGTTGATAATTTACTTGTGTCTTTATCACATGCCATGTTATTATGTTTCATCGCATTTTTGTACTGATTTCCTGACATCTGTATATAAGAACATTTATTGTGTTCCTAATTATTTGTTTGTTGGAAATGAAATGAATCAACTTGAACTTGAACTTGAACTTGAAGGCGTAAATTTCATTTCAGTGTCGGTGAGTTTCTAGTTGTTTTTTTTTCTTAAGCATGTGGTTCTCATGATGCGTGTTTCTACCTAACGATGCAGACAATAACGTCTGTAATGATAACCTTATCTCTCACATGAAATGAGAGAGTAATGTTTGTTGTTGCTGTTGTTGTTATGTTTTTTGTATTTGTTTTTTTTTTTTTGGGGGGGGGGGTCGGGTTGGAATTTTAAAGTGAATGGTTTCCTGATGATAGCGAGCTTTAAATCTTTAAATCTGCCACGCGAACACCAAGACAACGCCGCCTCCCGTGTTTGACAGTGCATGGAAACAGCTATCTCGCGCATGTGCAGAACACCATTTTGGGCCTCTAGTGTCGTGTGCAGAACACCATTTTGGGCCTCTAGTGTCGTCTTGGCGCTTGCGTCGCAGGTCTAAAGCTCGCTAATGTGGTAACATGACGGCAACATATCCCTTTTTGAATATCACATTTTTTACATTCTATGAAATATAGATGAATACACTTCATACTTACCGAACGTAAAGAGGTCATCATAATCATAAACTGCAGTGTGAAGAACAAATAAAGTAAAAAAAACAAAAACAAAAACAGATGGTAAATATAAACTAATGTATTATACATCGTATGACATCTTGTAACTGAAGATTGAAGAACTGAATTGAACTGAACTTGAACTGAAGCCAGATTTCATTCAGAAAGTGACCATTCTGTCAATGCCTTTGACTTTTGAAAACTAAAGAACAACGATAACAAAATCCCTGTAGGTATAAACACACACACACACACACACACACACACACACAATCATATCTATATATATATATATAGCATGTAAATAGTGCGAGAAATTGTTCCCTTCCCAAACGTAAGCGTTGCCACATTGTGGGTAGCTTGAATTATAATGAAAGAAATTAGACTTGAACAACGTTCGCATCGAGTTTAATTTCTTTCACTGTATTACTGGCCTATACGTATAAAACAAGATGACAAAGTAGGATAGCTACGCAATTAGTCTTACAGTGCTACTTATTCAAACAAAATTATCGACGCATACACACGTCTTCTTCAGGGTCGACATGAACAATAAATATGAAAATAAACAAGAATTAGATGAGCAATAAACTGTTCGTATTATCTACGTGATCTATTTGCCCTCCATTTCGCTCCTCCATACAAACATTCCAGAAAGAAAATTTGTTCTTTTTGTAGGCCCGTGTCTCCAAGCTGTGAGAATAGTGAAGAACAGCATATTTACCATTAAAATCTACCCCCGTTTTGTGGTGATACGGTGCATATTATGACGTAACATGGCGCTTTGTTCTGCCATGGATCTACAACAAAAACGCCTCACTACCTCGAGTTATGATCGAAAGCTTTTCTTCCGCACGTCGTTCTGCTTGAACAAGAATAAGCCAGTTCGTGTGCACGTTGGTACGAATGACCTTCTTTTTTCTCAGTTGGTTAGGCACTTCACTCGTATTCACAGCAACATAATGCGTACCGGTAAGTTTGCCCGGCGTAACAATTTATGGAATTCGTGTTTAAAACAAAAATGATCTTGCAAAGTGAGACCAGGTGACCAGAATGGTCCATCAAACAACCCTTGGGGGAAGCATCTATTTCTCTCTTTTTTAATTGAATGCATTAAAACATGTGTTTATTCGTATTGCCATAAGATACCAGGTTTGCTGTCAGGTGGATGTACTGGCAAGTATCATTCACAGGGACTGTATCATGATCATCATATGACAGATGCTTATCTCCGTGAATGTAAAAACCATCATGCATCTTGGTACGAATGACCTTTTTCTGCTCATGCGCAAAGCAGAACTACGAACTGGCTTATTGGATTGGAGCTCGTAAAACCTCAACGCAGCTATAGTGTATCTCTGCACACGCCTGCTAGGCGTTTCACATCAGCCCGATGTTTCGAAATAGCGCGCTATTTTCTGACTTGGGAAATTTTCCCGATAGCGAGATAGCGCGCTATTTGATAATGTGAACACAAATCAACGCGCTAGTTGTATCGCTCTGATCGAGAAAATTTCTCGAGTCCAACTCGAGAAATTTCTGAAATAGCGGGATAGTAGCGCGCTATTTGATAATGTGAAAACGACTCGAGAAATTAGCGCGATGAATCCCATCATGCCTAGCGTGTGTGACCCGATCGACCGAGGCAAACTGCACACAAATCATGAAGAATTTTTGAGAGGGCACACACATTACTGATGCTGGTTGCACATACTCAGCTGTCGAATTAGCTATTTTAAAATTTTTAACTATTCGGGCTACCCTCTCTTCGGCTGATGTGAATAAGAAATGAAATAGCGCTCTAATTCGCAATCGCGGAAAATATTTTGAGCTTGGATTTTTATCGGGCTGATGTGAAAACGCCTGCTGAGTGAATGAATTAGTTGGAATGTGACTATACCAATGGACAAAGGGGATTTTCTCTCATGCGAGGGAAAGGAAAATGAACGTCGTGATAAGGAAACTATGGAAAGGATGTTATAAAGACAGTGCTTACAACAAGATGCAAGGTTACAGTAATTCAATGACACTCCTCTGGAGCTAGAAATAAGGGCGTGTGTTTGGTTGTTTTCCTTGTAATCTAGTATTGAATGCTGTTCCCCCCTTCACCATTTTTCATGTATCAAAACGTAATGGTCAGAATAGGGTCCTACTCCATTACGCGACTGTTCGCTTCCAGGGTAGGATTGTGGGAAAGGGAATGGTGATGACGTTTCAAACGGTTATTCCACAGGTGGTTATTCCTTAGGTTTGTTCTTCCGAAGTCTGATGATTCGAAAATGAAAAAAAAAAAAATATATATATATATAACGTTTCTTAATTTAAAAAATAACTAAACAAATCACATAACAGTTTAAAAAAAAAAATCCCGACGAATTGAAGATCGCTCTTTCCGAAGGTTCGTAAATCATAAAATGAATTAAGGTTCGTTATTCCAAGCTTCGGTCATCCGTGAAAAGAGTTAATTTCCGTTATTACGAAGGTTCGTTAGTCCGAAATTAAGAAAAAAAAAAGGAAAAGAAAGCCAAAAAAAGTTAGTTTTCCGAAGGTTGGTTAGTGAACACCTTCTTTTCAGTGTCAATTTAACGAACCTTGTGAATTTTTGATCCTCGAACCTTCGGATAACGAACATCACCAGTTTTTAACGATGCTTACCATCTCGCTCAGCCCGGTAGTGTGATTCATTAAGGGTGGATAAATGACTGCCAGAGTCACAGTTTACTCTCTGCAGGAGAAGGAAGACTGAATAAACACAGACGACACCGCACATTGACAACATCTTTGCGTGCGTTTCGAACTTTCACCAACAAACGTCTGCAACTGTATGGATAAAAAGAAAAAGAAAAATACAATATTGTAGCTGAACATTGAAAGAAATCCTGCAGCAGGTTTAGCAAGACAAAGGAGATACAGAAACAAAATGAAATAGTGACAAAACCGGTGGCAGTTGAGCCTCAATATGCATCATTGCTATCTACACAGGATTACCAGGGCTTATAAGGACTGTATATCACACAACCACCAGCAAGGTGGTTGATGAACAGGAAATACGAGATGAGATTCTGCGAAAGTCAGGCAACAATATTTGCAAGGGTGTGAATAAAGACAGGTAAAGATATTAAAGAAACGTTGTGTGTTCGTGTGCGTGCGTGCTGGGGTAGAAAATCTTCTTGGTCACATTGCTTTGATATAGGCCTATCACGCCCTACATTTACAACTTGGCTGCAGCCCTCTTTTCAAAAATTTGTAAGTGGACTTCTGAAGGTGTTTTGGCATACAGCCAAATTATTCAAAGTAACTGACGGAGGCTTTATTTACATGCAACAAAAGGTAGAAAAAAAGACAGAGTACACATTCATGAATCATATTGTTTAACAAATTATTTGTAAAAGAACGCAAAAGGCCTGAAATCGGACTTTCTTTTATAAACTCGCCTCCTTTATATCTCATTTCTATTCCTGAAATGAAATTCCATGTCATTGTTTATTTGTTTGTTGTTGTTGTTGTTGTTTTTCAGTAAAGGGACCTCAGTTCATTGCCACTGCATTAGTACCTCATTTCTCCCTTTGCCACATGCACTGCCTATATCTTAAATCATTAAACACAGAAAGGGTAATTTTATACGAGTTGAGGCAGCAATACATTTCATGTGATAAGACAGTACTTCAAGATGTAGCTCAAATTTATCTCTAAAAGAAAAAAAAAAAATGTCAGCACCCGAGAATTGATGGTAAAATTTTCTCCAAGAGCTTGTAATCGGATATTTTTGCAATGGGTATGCTAGCGGCTTCCGTAAAAAGTGACCTATAATGAATGTGCTTGCTGCTCGTTTATGATTAAACATAACGTTTGCGAGCAAAGCGAAAAGAGACATTAATTAACTTAATGAAGGGCAACTGACCTCCACTGCACAGCGAACCTCTCGACAAACAAGAATTCAGGGAACACTTAACCGAAGAAATCCTTCATCCATTTCCACCACGATGCTTATCCTTTCAGAGCAACATTTATGAGATTGTATAGGCATGGGACTATACTTGCTGTGCTCTCTTTTTGTTGCTCAGGTATCTATTCCGCTCTAGTCAAGCAGCACGCCTATAAGCCAGTTCGGGGTTCCACTTTGAGCATGAGTAGAAAAAGGTCATCTGTACCGGCAGAGCATGTTGTTTCTTATTCACTGAGATAAGCATCTGTGATGTAATGATTATTCAAGTGATCATTATAGGCGTTTTCACATCAGCCCGATAAAAATCCAAGCTCGAGATATAATTCGCGATTGCGAATTAGCGCGCTATTTCATTTCTTATTCACATCAGCCCGAAGAGAATTAGCCCGAATTTCTTTTCGAGCTAACTCGACAGCCGAGCATGTGCAAACAGCATCAGTAATGTGTGCAGTTTGCCTCGATCGATCACACGCTATGCATGATATGATGCATCGCGCTAATTTCTCGAGTCGTTTTCACACCAGGCGTTTTCACATCAGCCCGATAAAAATCCAAGCTCGAGATATTCTTCGCGATTGCAAATTAGCGCGCTATTTCATTTCACATTCACATCAGCCCGAAGAGAATTAGCCCGAATTTTTGTCGAGCTAATTCGACAGCTGAGTATGTGCAAACAGCATCAGTAATGTGTGTGCCCTCTCACAAATTCCTCATGATTTGTGTGCAGTTTTCCTCGATCGATCGGGTCACACACGCTTGGCATGATGGGATGTATCGCGCTAATTTATTGAGGCGTTTTCACAGATAGTCGCTAGTTCGCCAATCATCCCGCTTTTTCAGAAATTTCCCAAATTGGACTCGAGAAATTTTCTCGATCAGAGCGATACAAGTAGTGTGTGCCCTCTCAAAAATTCCTCATGATTTGTGTGCAGTTTTCCTCGATCGATCCACACACGCTTGGCATGATGGGATGTATCGCGCTAATTTATTGAGGCGTTTTCACAGATAGTCGCTAGTTCGCCAATCATCCCGCTTTTTCAGAAATTTCCCAAATTGGACTCGAGAAATTTTCTCGATCAGAGCGATACACTAGCCGTTTTCACATCAGCCCAATAAAAATCCAAGTTCGAGATATTTTTCGCGATTGCGAATTAGCGCGCTATTTCATTTCTTATTCACATCAGCCCGAAGAGAATTAGCCCGATTTTTTTTTCGAGCTAATTCGACAGCCGAGCATGTGCAAACAGCATCAGTAATGTGTGCAGTTTGCCTCGATCGATCACACGCTATGCATGATATGATGCATCGCGCTAATTTCTCGAGTCGTTTTTCACACCAGGCGTTTTCACATCAGCCCGATAAAAATCCAAGCTCGAGATATTTTTCGCGATTGCAAATTAGCGCGCTATTTCATTTCACATTCACATCAGCCCGAAGAGAATTAGCCCGAATTTTTGTCGAGCTAATTCGACAGCCGAGTATGTGCAAACAGCATCAGTAATGTGTGTGCCCTCTCAAAAATTCCTCATGATTTGTGTGCAGTTTTCCTCGATCGATCGGGTCACACACGCTTGGCATGATGGGATGCATCTCGCTAATTTCTCGAGTCGTTTTCACATTATCAAATAGCGCGCTACTATCCCGCTATTTCAGAAATTTGCCGAGTTGGACTCGAGAAATTTTCTCGAGCAGAGCGATACAATTAGCGCGCTAATTTGTGTTCACATTATCAAATAGCGCGCTATTTCGTGATCGGGTAAATTTCCCAAGTCAGAAAATAGCGAGCTATTTCGAAATATCGGGCTGATGTGAAAATGCCTACTATCAAATATCGCGCTACTATCCCGCTATTTCAGAAATTTCCCGAGTTGGACTCAAGAAATTGTCTCGATCAGAGCGATACAATTAGCGCGCTAATTTGTGTTCACATTAAACATCCAAGCTCGAAAAATTTTCCGCGATTGCGAATTAGAGCGCTATTTCATTTCTTATTCACATCAGCCCGAAGAGGGGGTAGCCCGAATAGTTAAAAATTTTAAAATAGCTAATTCGACAGCTGAGTATGTGCAAACAGCATCAGTAATGTGTGTGCCCTCTCAAAAATTCCTCATGCT
This sequence comes from Diadema setosum, assembly GCF_964275005.1. Lineage (NCBI taxonomy): Eukaryota > Metazoa > Echinodermata > Echinoidea > Diadematoida > Diadematidae > Diadema > Diadema setosum. The sequence continues at coordinate 1,986,365 of NC_092691.1, read as the reverse complement.
TTGTGTGCAGTTTAATTGCCTCGGTCGATCGGGTCACATACGCTAGGAATGATGGAATTCATCGCGCAAATTTCTCGAGTCGTTTTCACATTATCCAATAGCGCGCTACTATCCCGCTATTTCAGAAATTTCCCGAGTAATTACATTGGAGTCGAGAAATTTTCTCTATCAGAGCGATACAATTAGCGCGCAAATTTGTGTTCACATTATCAAATAGCGCGCTATCTCGCTATCGGGAAAATTTCCCAAGTCAGAAGATAGCGCGCTATCTCGAAACATCGGGCTGATGTGAAAACGCCTAAAATCAAATAGCGCGCTATTTCGTGATCGGCTTAATTTCACCAAGTCAGAAAATAGCGCGCTATTACGAAACATCAAGCTGATGTGAAAACGCCTAAAGAGTGGTGCTTGCCAGCACATCCACCTGACAGCAAAAGTGGTATTTGACAAATTCAGTAGAAAAAGATTGTTTATACATTCAATGCAATATAATGAAATGGATGCTTTCCAAAGTGCTAATTGATGGATCATTCTGGTCACCTGGTCTACACAAGTTCATTCTTTGTTTGAACGACAGATGAATTCCATAAAGTTTAATTGTTACGTCGGGTAAGATGAAATACCTTCTCACGCTTGAAAATTCGTGGAGTGCCTAATCAACTGAGAAAGAAGAAAGATCATTTGGACCAATGTGCCCATGGCTAACTCCGAACTGTCTTATTCAATAGGCGTTTTCACATCAGCCCGATAAAAATCTAAGCTCGAGATATTTTTCGCGATTGCAAAGTAGCGCGCTATTTCATTTCCTATTCACATCAGCCCGAACATTATCAAATAGCGCGCTGGTTCGCATTAATTATCCTGCTATTTCGGAAATTTCCCGAGTTGGACTCGAGAAATTTTCTCGATCAATTAGCGCGCTGATTTGTATTCACATTATCAAACAGCGCGCTATTTCGTGATCGGGTTAATTTCCCAAGTCAGAAAATAGCGCGCTATTTCGAAACATCGAGCTGATGTGAAAACGCCTATTGTGTAGTCTACATAGAGCTCTCCTACGTACGTCACCAATGGTACATCCGGTTTGTGCTGACCTAAGTTCAGGTGGAAACAAAATACGAAGATCTATATAAGGGAGACTGGGGTAATTATGGCCCCTTTTTTCATTTTCTATTACTACTATTATATGGAAAGTTCAATGATATTCTAATTCTGTGAATATACAGTCAATGTATATACCTGTAATATACGATTGAAAGTATAAACCTGTAACTTCTCGTTTGCATATTAATTGCCATTATGTTAACGACCTTGTGGGGCCATAATTTCCCCGTGGGTCGGGGTATTTGTGGCCCCCTTTTATATTAAGACAAAATGAATAAAATAAATCATAAAGTAATAGTGATACATGATGAACTGTACAAGAGCACATAAAGGAATGATTTCCTTATCATAACAATCCTCATTTATCCATTCCAATTAATGTAGAGAGTCAACTTCATCCCAGTTTAGATAATTCTCATATTGTCCTGACACGCTAGACATATGAAATCAATGATCTAAACATGATACCTAAACTACAATATAAAAGTCATTTCTACAATATATTTTATGATCTGCAAAACCAATGGATCCAAGGGATTACAGGTTGCTTTCAGCCCCATTTCCTCTCTTTTTAAAGGGATCGTATAGTTTTGGTTGAGACCTAATTTCAGGTTTCTCACAATTTGTGGTGAGATAATGAGAAACCTCTTATAAAATATGAAAGAGCATGTAATTATATGAGGAATTCAACGTTTATTTGATGTAAATTGGTTTTGAAATGGCTGAGATATCCAAAAAAGAGCTATTCTAATAAAGTGTGGGACCCACACTTTATTACGATCGCTTTGTTTTACTTTGTTTTTGGATGTTTCAGTTATTCCAAACCCGATTTTCATCAAATAAACTTTGAATTCCTCCTAAAATGGTATGCTCTGTACTATATCATAAGTGTTTTCTCGGTATCTCACAAAAAGTTAAAAGCCCAATTCTCATCTCCACCAATACTGTACTATCCCTTTAAGCATATGTTACATCTTTCATATTTTAGTTTTGTGACATACAAAAACTGTAAGTCAGAGTCTATCATTCGCCTTCGATTTTGTGTTATGATGACCTTAAAAGGTGGAGTCCTTCGCCTGGAAGTATCCTAAACAAAGCTGCAATGATGATATAAGTACACTGTATGTTGATTTGATAAATCCCAGTAATGAAACAGGTTTATTGTGATTTTAAACTAAATCGTGATCTTTCTTGCACATACCTATAAAATAATGTTCATAGCAAAATAATGCTTTCCTATATAGGGGGCCATAATTCCCCCAAAGTACATGTCTCAAACCATGACCTTCTGTCTTAAAAAAAAAAGATAAAAATTTGTAAAATTTGTTTCATAATCACTTCAGACAAGGTGTATCATTATCAAGTAACATTATGAAAAAGGATTTGGAAGTGAACTGGAGATGTTACATTGACCTTTCTCTAAAGTGAAGAGTGCGCTTTTTACTCAGTAATTTTGACATGCACTAGTGATAAAACAGATCATCCTATCAAGATGCTAATGGCTAAATGAATGGATGTTGGAGCATAGTAGTGGTAAGAATTAATCTTCCACATACTACAGCTATAAGCTATTTCAACAAATAGAAGATGGTATACATTTTATGTTGAGGGGCCATAATAAGGGAGTTCATGGTTAGGGCATGTGTCATTTGACCCCTACACCACAGACTTTGAAATAACATGGACATGTGTTGTGATGAAGAATTCCTTCTTGAAGCATGTCATCTTGAGAACGTGCATGGAGAGATATTGCTAAACAGTGTTGATTAATGACTTACACCTGTACGTTCAAATTTAGTCTGAAACACATTCATTGTACTGACATAATTCAGATTCTCATAGTTGCTCGAGACTTCTTTACGTTTTAAAGTCAGTGGCAAATACACAGACATTCTCATTTGACCTTTGTTCTGCACATGCGCAGATCACAACCGTGAACTCCCTTATTACCCCGGGGCCACAATTACCCTAGTCTCCCCTAAGCATGGAGTTCTTTTCTACCTCTATGATCTAAGTCTATCCTGTAAAGTAAACTTCATTTCGATCATCTCATCATTCTAACTGAAATGCCACGTCTGAACATGACACTGATAATGAACAAATTGCTAACTGATATGCTTATGTCCCATTTCGAAGACGAAATAACAAGAGGAACTAACGTAGAGGGAAGAGGAAGGGGTGAGACAGAAAAGTGCGGAGTTGCATAACTCACGTCCTTTGTAGTTTGTATCATGGACCTAGGTCCATGTTTGTATTCACCGCTGGATGCAGCGTAGCAAGGTCCCACCTCTCTGATCAGTATCTCTGTCCGCTTTCTCCACGCTGTGCAGTAATAGAAAAGAACAAAATCCTTATATTAGAGGTTACCATGTAATCCCGTGAGATTTTTGTGCAAAAATTGATTTTTAGGCTAACTTTGTCAATTTGGGGATGCTGAATCAAAAAAAAAAAAAAAGAACTTTGGTTCCATTTTTTCCGACCACGTCTTTAGCCGCCATTTTGAATTTTCAAATGGCCGCCATAGCAAACTGTAATTTTATCCATATCTCATTAAGTGAGCATTGTTGTAGAACCTTCAAATTTGGTGCAAAATGCATGATTGTGATGTGAGACACTCTGGTATATCTTTCTCTGATACTGTGGATTGTTTTTATACAATTTATAGGCGGCCATCTTGAAATTCAAAATGGCCGCCATATCATTTCTACGCATATCTCATGCTGAAATTATTGTAGGAGCATCAAATTTTCAGTAATGCACATGCTTGTGGTGTCCAACGTTCCAGTACAGCTGTTTCCTATTGTGGATCATTAGATAGGCCACCATCTTGAAGTTCAAGATGGTTATCATAGAAAAACATATAATACTTCAAGGTAAAGCGCCTTAGATGAATTTGCCAAAATTATCCTAGTTAGACCGAATTCATTTACATGTCATGCAGAACGACAGCCATCTCTTAATTCAAAATGGCCGCCATGAATTCAGACTGTAAGGACAAGGTTCCAATGACGTAATCAAGCCATCCTTAGGGGCAAAACTTCGTGAGGGAGGGGGCGGGGGAGGGAATGGGTCCCATACCACTTCCCATAATTCAAGTGTGGGCAAGCGTGTAAGCGTTACATCCCACGTCCCATAATAGCCAAGCGGGTGATTTGTTTTTCCCTCTCAGGCAAAACATTATTTGGTGTCGTGGAACTTCGTTTATAGTTATATTTAATCCCGATTATTAAATATTTGTACGAAAGCAAGCATTGACATCTCATTGGCATCTCAAAAACTTGATGCTGCCTCGAGAGAATGAAGACAAACAAGGAAAAGTCTCGCAATGGCAAGAAATCCCGCAAAGGCAAGAAATGCCGTGGTCACCCTACCAGGCATCCCATTCACAAGCTTGTTTGTTGACCACAAAATGAAACAACTCATCAGGGAGCTCATAATTGCTGGATGTATTTCTGGAATAACACAGAATGAATAAGGAATGCCAATGAGTAGGTTTTTTTTTCTGACTGCCCTTGTGTGGGTTATTCTCAATTATCAAGACTTAGCAGCTTACTGCTGTACCGCCAATGATTCTAAAACTACAAAGGAACAATAATAGCTCAGTTCTGTGGCACTTTGGATGCATCAGAATTCCTCAACAATTTAGAATACCATCACACGAGGGTAATCTCAAAAATTGTCACTGCATTGAAACTGATCAATGTGGTGTTTGGCAATCAGGTATCGGACACATTCAAGGAGAATATTCTAGAAAGAGATGAAAAGGGAAGTTTTCATGTTCTGTACTAAAAATGTGTATCTGAAAGAATTAAAAAAAATATATATATGAAGGGGTCGGTGCATTATAGTGTTAACCCACACTTTGGTGAAAAATGAGTTACATGCATTTACACCATCCTGAATCACTGCTCTATAATCCCTAAAAATGTCATCTTGAAATTTAAGCAATAAATGGGTTTTTAATGCAGGCATCTTTTTGCCCCGAAAATTAATCACATCTTATAGGCAGGAATATAATGCTAAGCCACACTTTTCAAGATGGCGACCTCCATGGTAGCAGACAGAAGGGTGTCATAAAAATATCTAAATCTGAACAGTGAGGAAACTTCTTCATCTACAAAAATAAGTGATTCTGATTCATAACATAATTTGTACTCTTCTGCCAGTTATGAAAATGGAGATGAGATAAACATTAATGAAATTTTAAGCATTTAATGAGTATTTTTTGTTAATTTTTGTACTGTTGGGGTTAGCACTATTTTCATGCTAATTCTACTGATCATGACATTTTTCGCCAGTTTTTTGTTTTTGTTGAACTTATCAGGAAAATACCACAATCACTGGTTTTAGGAGTATTTTAGCATTGTGCATTATGACCTATAAGAAAATTCATCAACATTCATGGTCTGTCCCAGCACCTTAAAGTTTCATTAGTGGGTTAGCACTTTATTCATACTGACATTTCGCTTCAAAAGGAAAGCTTCCTCAAAATTAATCAGTCGTTAAATAACTGATGAAATATATTCAAAATATAAATCTTTATTTGTTATGTGTGTTTTTTTTTTTCATCGAAATGGCTTATTGTAATAAGTGTATTGTCTCTAAATTTATGATTTTTTTCCCGATGCAAGTGTGATCTGAAAACGTTCATATGGGTACAAAAAAAAAAATGTACGGATAGCTGGATGTTTGGACATGTGCCTTATCTGTTTGTAATTCTTACAGAGTTAGATCACTAGTGAAACAACATTTGAAATTGTCATTGATTAATTTGTAACTTCTTTTGAATAAAATGCAATTTTGCTATGCTTTCACAGCCATATTTAGGGGGATTAGCCACAGACAGTAGAAAATAGATGAAAACAAAATGCATTCTTAATATCGATTAATTTACCTCAAATTTTCAAAAAAAAAAAAAAATCCTGCAGCTGTCAATACAGTTGTCACTGCTTCCCTGTAGTTTCTTACATAACAGAGACACGATACTTACATGTTTAACATCCTTTGAAAGGATGTTACATTTATGATATAACTGCAAACATTATTTTTCAAATCTAACGCTGACGTATAAAATTCATAGTTCCATGTTGTTGATACCTCTATACGGTTTCTCAATTTAAATCAATAATAGGTGAAAGCAATCAAAGCGGACTTTAAAGCATCAATGCTGATAGTATAGTGTTTTTTTTAACGTAATTTAATTTTGTGAGTCAATAGCTCCCTTTTTTCCACTACTGAATTTACCCTTTAAACTCGGTATTCATCATGCATTTTTATGAAGAAGTCTCCATGTTGGAAAGAAAATGTATTTGCTGTATTCTGTTACAAATTTCAGAGTTTTTTTTTTTTTTCCACAGGGTTGTTTAAAAGATTAATTTACAAAAAAGAAAGTTTCCTTCAAATTAATTTGGAGATTTGTGATCGATAAAACTATTGAAAGCATATAGATTTTTCACTTTTTCGTGTATGTTTTTGTCACCGTAACAGCTTTGACATGAGAACATTTTTTTTTTCTTGTTCCTAAATGATCTTCATGATCCAAATGTAGTCTGAAAACGTGCATATGGGGTAATGATGTATTTGTATAAACACACCAACTTGGTATAATACGTAGACTATTTTGGTCTTATTCGGCACATTGTATTTCAGCATGTATGGTCTGTGCAAATATAAGAAATCTATAAGTGTTCAGACTTCCAAAGAGATTTTTTCCCAATTTTTAAAAATGTTCTTTTTATGGATTTTGGGCCATTAAGAGTTAGTCATTCATTTTGTATTAAGAACTTTCCTGCATAATTTCAAACAACCTGCATTTACCAACGAACATGGGGGAGGAGGATTCATTGAGGCATGTACAGTCATAATTCTCATGCAACACTATTTTTTGGTAAATTCGTTGTCATACAAAGAAGGATTTTAGAGTACATTGGTGATTTTGATACCCTAAACAAGAAAACCAATCTAGCTAAACAAGGCCTTAATGTTTACTTTATGGTATTTTATTCCCTTTAACCAAAGACATGATAATCTCTGGAATAATGTTGATATGTACCATTTTACTTTATTTTCTCTGATCTATACTCTAAATTTAAAATGCGTTATATGCAAAATGCTGAAGAAGGGACTCTTTCCCTGCTTTTAAGTACACGGAAGATGTAAAATCCTCAATGAGATATAACCCCTCCCCCCCCCCCCAACAAATCATATTATTATTTTGTATGACACTGAATGCTTTGTCTTTTAAAACTTGAATTGTTGAAATTGTTTGATATCCACATTTCAAGATGTCTTTATGCGTATATGATTATGTGCGCGTGTGTGCGTCTGAAATATATGCAAAGTTTGTCTTCATAATTCAAAGAGATTATACAATACAGACAGTTAAAAACAATTATATCTTATTTTAATTTCACGTAACAAAGGAGGGAAACTCAAATATTACATTAATTTTCCATTTTTAGCGAAGAGATATTGATATTTTGTGAGTTTTCAAAAAATAAAGAGTATTTGTATACAAGACGGATTTGGCTGCATTAAAGTGCTAAGCCACAAATTCAAAATGTGACTTGAAAAATCCTCTTGAATCCACCAAAATATCAGTGTAGTAAATTTCCCCAAGACACTATACAATCTTGAGTATGTAAAGGTTCATATACGAAAAAATTGGCCTTCTCGAGTCACTGACCTGATTTATGGATTTTTCAAACTTTCAAAAGCGATTATCTCAAAATGAACATTGTGTGGGTTAGCACTATAATGCACCGACCCCTTCATATATATGTCTAGGATAACATGAGAAAGGCCAGACATTCAGCTCTTGCAATTGAAACACACCGTGTAAGATTGGATCAAAAGTCATTAAAGCTTAAGAGGACCACTACCTTCTTATAACACTTCTACCGGTACAACAGTCTAATATAGACCTGTCATTATCCAGTCATTACTGGACGATACAATAACAGGAAGTTATAAGTTTTACTGTTCTAAGTAATTCCACAATCACCCTTCATCTCACAATTTTATGGCCTTCTCCTCATTCTTCCTTGCAAAGGTTCATGTTTCATACCCATGCCTTAGAAACCCCACAAAACTGAGCCAAATAATCAGCCTGAAAGTTGAGATACTGATCAGTCAATTTGATCTGACACACAACGGGAAAAAAAAGAAACAAAGGGTTCATCAAAGATGCCATGGGAGCTGTCACCCGTCACAACGAAGAAGCAGATATCCTCATTCCATTGCATGTATTGGATGCTACTTCAAAGGCAACAGGGAATTTCAGAGATATTGATGATTATGTATAGACACTGACATTTTCATTCTCCTAATGGATCTTTGCTTTACCTATAATACTGCATCGAATGTCGTCTGCTCCATCACTGGAAACGGAGATGATAAAGTACAATTGACACTGTTGAGAGATTATGTTCTGCAACTTGTTGCGAAAAACAAAGGTCTGCTTTGTCATGCCTTTCATGGCGCAGGCTAAAGTTGACAATTTGAGGATGTCTCAGAGAGCAGATGGATGAAGAATTCTCTAAACCTTGAATCGTGCAGAATATGCAGTGACACAGTCCATGCCTTCCAGAAGTTGGACGTGGATGACTTCAACCTGGACAATCTCCCACATTGCTCTCCTAGAGTGTTGCTACAACACATCCAGAGAACAAACCTCCGTAAACCTTCACAACCTATTTTGTGCCTCTATTTACGGGGGGATATCATGGTAAACTGTAGTTATTTCCAGCATGGGGTACACAAACTGTGCAATTAAATGCTTTGAGCTTCCTACACCAACGGTAGCCACAGAATTCATTATCATGTTCATATGGCAAGAAATGCAAAAGTCATTGTTTCTGAAGAATTTAGAACCAATTCTACCCTGTGTACAGCCCTATACAAGTGCTGTGACTTCAAAAACACTGTGCAGGAATGAGCCTAGAAGACATTAACAAGGTAAATTTCCGATAATTCTTTTAGTACAAGGCTAATACTGTTTTCTTTAAACTCTACAACCATATCGTCTAAATGGGGCATTTAGTCACTCAGACAGTTATTGAGGCACTTTTGAAAGTTATTTGCTTTGACACCAGAATCACATGATTTCCCATTCACAAGTTTTACCCAAATGCAATGCTCTTAAAGAAATGCTTCCCATGGCAGCCATTTTTCATTTCAACTTGGCAGTATACCTACAGGAAGCAGTCCCGCCTATTTTATTGAAGTGATTAACTTACATATAGGTCCTACATGAAAGTACTCCAGCATGCATGAATTTGCAGGGTAAAGATCCTACAGCACCAAATATGGGTCGAAATCCATCTTGAATTTCAAGAATGGCAGCCAAAGCGAATAATCCATTATTCCAGAGATTGTACAATGTACACCACCGTAAACATTGATATGCCTGAAAGTTGCTTGTAACCACAGATATTAGCTGAAAAGCAGCCATTTTGAATGATAAAATGGCAGCCTCAAAAATGATCTGCAATTTTAGAGAGGGGATCAAAGTGCATCTGAATATTCAACATCATGAGCCCGGTTTACGCCCGAAATGTGGACTTTCTGTATTGTTTACAACATGAAATATGGGTCAAAATATACATTCTGGTATGGCGGCCATTTTGAATTTCAAGATGGTCACCTTTAATATCAAAATGGACCATCATTTCAGAAAAAGATGTTTCAGAAAGTCTGATAGGATACTTATGCTCTTTGCCCCAAATTAGAACCTTACACACTGCAAACGATATGAGATATAGGCTCAATTATATTTGCTATGGTGGCCATTTTGAATTTAAAGATGGCCGCCAGCCAAAATGATCCTTCATTTAAAACAAAAAAGTATATATTAGCATGTCTGATATCATAAGCATGCTTTTTGCCCCAAATTTATACTTTCCGTAATGCTTACAACCCGAGATAAATTTACAGGTAAAAATGCATTAAGCTATGGCAATCATTTTGAATTTTTGAATTTCAAGATGGCAGCCCTCAAATTGTATCAAAACAATCTACAATATCAGGAAATGGTGTATCAGAATGTCTGACATCATAAACATGCTTTTTGCATCAAATTTGAACCTTCTATGATGCTCACATTATGAGAACTAAGCCAAAATACCGTTTGCTATGGCGCCCATTTTGAAATTCAAAATGGCGGCTGAAGACGGGGTCGAAAAAAAAGGAACCAAAGTTTGTTTGTTTGTTTTTTTTTGATTCAGCACCCCCAAATTGACCAAGTTACCTAAAAAAAAAAATCGATTTTGGCACAAAATCTCATGAGATCCAATATTTCGACATAGCAGACCGTACTATTAGCAGTATAGAAGGCTCGGCTGTTCCTTTTATGATCTGCTTATCTGCTCCAGCCTTTCTCTTACAAAAGACTACCCAGTTTGAATAAATTTACTGGTCTTATTGGGTATACCAGCACGTTACCTACTACCAGCACGTTACCTATTTAGTAGAGGCTACTATGTAATCCCGTGAGATTTTTGTGCCAAAATTGATTTTTTTGGCTAACCTTGTCAATTTGGGGGTGCTAAATCCAAAAAACTTTGGTTCCATTTTTTCCAACCACGACTTCAGCCGCCATTTTGAATTTCAAAATGGCCACCATAGCAAACTGTATTTTGACCCATATTTCATAAAGTGAGCATTGTTGAAGCTTCAAATTTGGTGCAAAATGTATGAGTGTGATGTCATACACTCTGATGTATCTTTTTCTGATATTGTGGATTGTTTTGATACAATTTGTAGGCTGCCATCTTGAATTTCAAAATGGCCGCCATGGGAAACTGTAATTTGACCCATATCTCATAGAGTGAGCATTGTAGAAGCTTCAAATTTGGTTCAAAATGCCTCGTTGTGATGTCAGACACTCTGATATATCTTTTTCTAATATTGTGCATTGTTTTGTCCAGTTTGTAGGCTGCCATCTTGAATTTAAAAATGGCCGCCGTAGCGTTTTTACCCATATCCTAGGTTGCAATTATTGTAGAAGCATCAAATTTTCAAGAATGCGCATGCTTGTCCGACGTTCCAGTACAGCTGTTTCCTAATTGTGGATCATTAGACAGGTAACCATGTTGAAATTCAAGATGGCTGCTATATAGAAAACATATAATACTGTTGCAAGCGCCTTAGATGAATATGCCAGAATAGGTCTAGTTAGACCAAATTCATTTCCATTTCAAGCAGAATGACAGCCATCTCTCAATTCAAAATGACAGCCATCTCTCAAAATGGTCGTCATAAATTCAAAATGTAAGGACGAGGTTCCAATGACGTCATCAAGCCATGCTGAGGGGCAAAAACTGAGCATGAGGGGGGGGGGGGCATACCTCTGTCCCATACATGTGGACAAGCAAGCATGTAAGCGTTACATCCCATATAGCCAGGCGGGTATATGCGGTTCCCGAATTGCGCGATAAAGCGGTTTGTTTTTGCCTCTCAGGGAACACATCACTTTGCATCGTGGAACGTCGTTAATGATTACATTTAATCCCAGTCAGTAGAATATTTGTACAAAAGCAACCATTGATACAATTGAAGGTGATCTTCAAAAACTTGACGCTGCCTCGAGAGATTGAAGACAAACAAGGAAAAGTCTCACAATGGCAAAAAATGCCACGGTCACCCTACCAGGCACCCCATTCACAAGCTTGTTTGTTGGCCACAAACTGAAACTAGATTTGCTAGACACGAGATATATTTCTGGAATAACGCAGAATGAATAAGGAATGAGTAGCCTCTTTCCTGATTGCCCTTGAGTGGGTCATCTTCAATTATTAAGACTTCCAAGATGCCTATGATTCTAAAACAACAAAGGAGCAATAATAGCTCAGTTCTGTGGCACTTTGCATGCATCAGAATTCCTCCTCAATTTAGAAGACCATCACATGAGGGTAATCTCAAAAATTGTCACTGCCTTGAAGCTGATGAATATGGTGTTTGGCATTCAGCTATCGGAAACATATGCAAGGGGGATATTCTAGAAAGAGATGAAAAGGGCAGTTTTCATCTTCTGTACTAAGAATTCGTATCTAAGAGAATGAAAATATATTCATTTCTCGGATAGTATGAAAAGGCCAGACATTCAGCTCGTGCAATCAAAATACACCATGTAAGATTGGATCCAAAGTCATTAAGCATAAGAGGATCACTAACTTCTCAAAACATTTCTACTGGTTCTACAGTCTAATAGACCTGTCATTATCCAGTCATTGCTGGACGATACAATTGTCGGAAGGTATAAGTTCTAAGTAATTCTACAATCACTCTTCATCTCATAATTTCATGGCCTTCTCCTCATTCTCACTAACAAAGGTTCATTTTTCATACCCATGCCTTAGAAATCCACAAAACTGAGCCAAATAATCGGCCTGAAAGTTGAAATACTGAGCAGTCATTTCTATCTGACACAGAGACCACATCACGGAAAGAAACGAAACAAAGGGTTCATCAAAGATGCCATGGGAGCTGTCACCCGTCACTCACGAGGAAACAGATAGCCTCATTCCATTGTATGTATTAGATGCTACTTCAAGAGCAACGGGAAAATCAGAGATATTGATGATTATTACGTTTACACTGACATTTCAATTCTCCTGATGGATCTTGTAAGTTTGCTTTACTTACTGCATTGCATGATGTCTGCTCCATCACTGGAAAATTGTTAAAAATGATAAAAGTACAATTGACATTATTGAGAGATTATGTTCTGCAGTTCGTTGTGAAAAAACAAAAAACAACTATAAAGGTCTACTTTTTCATGCCTTTCATGGTGCTGGCTGAAGTTGAAAATTTGAGGATGTCTCAAAGAGCAGATGGACCAAGAAGTATCTGAACCTGGAATCATGCAGAATGTGAAATGACACAGTCCATGTCTTCAAGAAGTTTGGTGTGGATGACTTCAACCAGGACAACCTCCCGCTTTACCCTAGTAGAGTCTTGATACAACACATCGAGAGAGCAAACCTCGTCAACTCTCACAACCTAATTTGTGCTTCTACTACAGGGAAATATGATATATTACATTGTAGCTATTTCCAGAGGGTATCCATAAACTGTTAAATTAAATACTTGGAGCTTCCTACACCAACGAAATGCAAAAGTCATTGTTTCTGGAAGAATTTTATAGAACCAATCCTCCCCGTGTACAGCCTTAAAGTGCTGTGACATCAAAAACTCATGCAGGGAATGACCCTAGAAGACATTATATCTATTAAAGTGACTATCCCACAAATTTTTAGAATATAGGGCTAATATTGTAAACTCTACAACCAAATCGTCTAAAGGGGCATTTAGTCACTCAGACTCAGTTATTAAGGGGTTATTTTGAAAGTCATTTGTTTTGACGTCAGAATCACATGATTTCCTATTCACAATTTTTACCTAAACGCTACGCTTTTAAAGGAATGTTTCCCATGGCTGCCATTTTGCATTTCAACATGGTAGTGTACCTACGGGACAGGAAGTAGTCCCGCCTACGCAATTCACTGAAGTGATTGACTTACACATGAGTGTTCCAGCATGCTTGGGTTTGCAGTTTAATGGTCTTACAGCACCAAATATGGTTGAAATCCATCTTGAATTTCAAGAGTGGCAGCCAATGCGAATAATCCATTATTACAGAATGTATAGGCCCTATGTGTGTGTTTTTAAAAGAATGTACACTGTAAGCCACCAGAGACTCCAACCCAAAGCACCTTCTGATCTGGAGATTCTCCCGCCTGAAACCCCTAGCAAACGGGAGACTCCAACTTGATGTGTGCGAAGCGTGAAGTTCCTAGGGTTCTAGATGCTCTCTTGTGCTATCTAAGGCTTATTTTTTCAACATACGATAGAAATAAGTAAGAAATCTCTTCCAACGGGAGACAAAGAGCCAGCAGGGCGGGAGAAATTAGATCTCAAACGGGAGAACGGGAGATTTTGCAAAAATGGGTTTTCGGCGGGAGATCTCCCGTCGAAAACGGGAGAGTTGGAGTCTCTGAGCCACCATAGACATTCATTGCTTGTAACCAGAGATATTAGCTGAAAAGCAGCCATTTTGAATGTTAAGATGGTCGCCTCGAAAGTGATCTGCAATTTCAGGGAGGGGAAAAGTGCATCTGAATGTTCAACATTATAAGCCTGGTATATGCCCGAAATGTGAATTTTCTTTATTGCTTACAACAGCCCCTAGCAACATGAGATATTGGTCAAAATATACGTTTTGGTATGGCGGCCATTTTGAATTTCAAGATGGCCACCTTCAATATCAAAATGAACCATCGTTTCAGAAAAAAGATGTTTCAGAATGTCTGATAGCATACGCATGCTCTTTGCCCCGAATTACAACCTTACTCAATGCATACGATTTGCGATACAGGCCCAATTACATTTGTATGGTGGCCATTTTGAATTTCAAGATGGCCGCCCATAAAATAATCCATCATTTAAAAAAAATGTATATGTTAGTATGCCTGTCATCACAAGCATGCTTTTTACCCCAAATTTATACTTTCCATAATGCTTACAACCTTAGATATGGGTAAAATATATTTAGTTATGGCGGCCATTTTGAATTTCAAGATGGCTGCCTAAAACTTGTATTAATACTATCTACAGTATCAGAAAATGGTGTACCAGAATGTCTGACATCATAAACATGCTTTTTTCATCAAATTTGAGCCTTCTATGATGCTCACATTATGAGAATTGGGTCAAAATACAGTTTGCTATGGCGGCCATTTTGAAATTCAAAATGGCGGCTGAAGACGTGGTTGGAAAAAATGGAACCAAAGTTTTTTGGATTCAGCACCCCCAAATTGACCAAGTTAGCCAAAAAAATCAATTTTGGCACGAAAATCTCACGGGACCCAATATTTCGACATAGTAGACTGTACTAATTATAATGCCAACACGTTACGTTATTGGGTATAATTTACCAGCACGTTACCTATATCTGAAGTCGCATATACGAGCTCCTTGGTCTCGGGTAAGGATGAGTTGACGTCAATTTTCGCATCCGTCCAGTCCTATGGTTCAGTCCAGTTGTGGAAGACCAGCCCACAAAGCGCCTCGTGAAGGGTAAAGAACTTACAGTTACACTATACAGTACAGTGGTCAGCAGGTTGCGTCCAACCAAGGAGGTTCTATAGAGAATGGAGTCACAACCGTCTTATTTCCTTTGATAGATTTCGAAGCCACCGCTCAAAAAATTTGAAGCACGTGCCAAACAGGATCTGCCGCGCAGATACGAAGACAATAAGCCAGTTCGGAGTTCCACTTTGCGCATGAGCAGAAGAAAGGTTAATTGTACCAACAGGTATGTTGGTTTTTAAATTCACTGGGATAAGCATCTGTGATGTAATGATTATTCATGTAATCCTTGTAAATGCTGTTTGCCAGCACATCCATCTGACAGCAAAAATGGTATTTGACATTATCAATAGAAAGAGATTGCTAATACATACAATGCAAAATAATGAAATGGATGCTTTCCCATCGTGTTAATTGACGGATCATTGTGGTCATCTGGTCTGCGCAAGTTCATTCTTTGTTTGAACAGCATCAATGAATTCCATAAATTGTTATGTAAAGCTTACGCATTATGTCGCTCTAAAATGAGTGAATGCCCCTAACCGACTGAGAAAAAAGAAAGGTCTTCGGACCAATGTGCCCATGAGCTAACTCCGAACTGGCTTATTGACTCGTGTCTCATCGCATAATCACCAGCCACTTTCAAAGGAAGATATGTCTTTGTGATGGAAATTACTTTTCGCTATCCCTTCTTATAAAAGGTAGGTGGTACAGACACGAGGATGCGCGAATGGAAATTGAGCAAAAACTGCTGAAATAAAGATGAAAAGTACTCGACTGGGCATTCCCGGGCACTAATCTGATATATCTATCAATAAAGAATTATACTTGAAGATTATTTCATATTAGTTTTATTTGCGGAAATTAAGCAGAAAAGTGATAAAACCAGCTTTCCAGGATGGTACATGATACAGCTCTGGGGGTGTTTCATCAATATTTCAGTAAAATCTTTGGTTTGATTGGCTGAGACGCTCTTGTCACTGACTGTTACCATGCTGATTGTCAGTGACTGGCAACTTTTCAGCGCTGATAACTTTCGTGAACGGTGCCCTGACTTACACTTTTGCGCAAATTTCTGGACGGAATCGACTTTTGTTTTACATGCTTTATCATTATGAAATTTTCGATGGGGGTGGGGTGGGAGAACATGCCCTGTCTGAGCAGTGTTTCCACGTTGATGTAAACTATACTGTTCAGTATGGAAAGCCATGCATAATCTGAAGGTTCCGTATCCGAAAATAAAGTAGGATTCTAAATACTCTGATTTTTTTGGAGTGTTTTTCTGTTTTTATACGAATGTTTTATGTATAGTGGCTAGACAGTATATCACACAATGAACATATACAGGGTGGCCCAAAAAGAACGGAACACGTAAGATCTTTAATTACAGAAATATTGTTGCACATAATTATGTCATTATTTTGCATATCATTGGAAAGGCCATTATTTTTCCAATAGAATGACATCAAGTTCTTTAATTTTGGTGAATGCGTTATGATTTAAGGACCATATTTGTCAACCCTTGCAATTTTCAAAATGTGATCATTTTGCCCTCTCAGATATACCGAAATCAGCGATAATTCGGCTTGCCATAGAACTAGTAGCGTTCACAATGTGTGGAATGAGGACAACCGCTCTTTACTGTGAATAGAAGAGAGAGTGGGCGGGACGGACGGTGTGATTGTCATTGTCCGTTAATAGGTGTTTTCACATTAGCCCGGTAAAAATCCAAGCTCGAGATATTTTTCGCGATTGCGAATTAGAGCACTATTTCATTTCTTATTCACATCAGCCCGAAGAGAATTAGCCCGCATTTTTTTTCGAGCTAATTCGACAGCTGAGTATGTGCAAACAGCATCAGTAATGTGTGTGCCCTCTCAAAAATTCCTCATGATTTGAGTGCAGTTTGCCTCGATCGATCGGGTCACACACGTTCGGCGTAGACCTCTGCGGGCAATCCCCGCGACTCACCCGGAAAATGTTTTGGTCAAGCTCAAAACTTGGTTGCGGGTAAATGGGACTTGCATGCGCACCTCCGCGCGGGCAAGTACGGGCGAGATACGCACTAGGTACTGTCAGGTGCGGACCAACTGCTGGAGGTCGGGGTAGCATTTTTTCCCCCAAGTAAACCTCAAGGCTTCAACAGACACTGTGACAAGGCCTTGAGCATGTCAAAACTCGTTGCGGGTGAGTCGCGGGGGTTTGCCCGCAGAGATACCAGGACACCAGTAGGAGGCCCTTAGCGGCAGCACCTCGTAGGTAACTCCCACGCAGGTACTTCACAGCTGTAACGCAGGTACTTTGCACTACCCGTATGTCGCTCGTAGCTGAAAATGGATCGGTTTCAAAGCTCTCACGCAGGTCACACCGAAAACGCGCAAGTAGCAGGTAAATAGCACGCCTCTAACAGGTAAGACGCAAGTATGGAACTCGCTTACATCCTTGGCCGCCCTCGGAAAATTCTCCTGCGTGCTGGAAAATCCCTTCTCGCAAAAAGCCCGCCTAGCTTGCCCGGAAAGGTGTGACACGGCCTATATTTGATTTGCAATTAAAGATCAAAATCACTCTTCAACCTTTTCTAAAATAGTGCTGAACACTTTGTACAGTGCATTCAACGCTATATTGGATTTACTTGACAATCAGCGCTCAAACCACACTGAAGGTTAAACAAATTGCAACTATTGGTGGTGTTATTCAATGTATTGCCATGAATCAATATTTTATCCTGACCAATTTCAAATCAAAGGGATGGTATAGTATTGATGGAAATGATGATTGATAGTTTAACTTTTTGCGAGATACTTTGAAACCCATTATGAAATGCTACAGATCATACTATTCTAAGAGGAATTCAAAATTTATTTAATGAAGTCAGTTTTGAAATAGAAGGGATATCCAAAAAAAAAAAAAAAAGTAATCCTAATACAGGATAGGCCCCCTTTTCGATATCTCAGCCATTTCAAAACCAAAATTTATCAAATAAACATTGATTTCATCTTGGAATTTAATGCTCTTGCGTATTTCCTAAGAAGTTTCTTATTATCTCACAAAAAAAGTTAGAAATCTGAAGCCAGATCTCAACCAAAACTATACCATCTCGTAAATGTCACGGTAATTGTTTGCTTATGATTTTCAAAATCACAAGCCTTGGTTAAAGAGCTTAATGTCTCATCTTCTTTTGATGTAGGAGTCTTATTATGCCATGATGCGTATTTCTGCTTTGTTATTGTCTTCAAAATTTCTCCTTATCAATGTTGCTGAAATTGGATGCATGTTTATGTTGGTATTCCTGTGTGCTGGACAATAGAACCGAATTAAATTAAAAGATTGATGTTTCCTACTTTTGTAATAAGAAAGAAAAAAATGGCCTCACATATTTTAGACATGTAACAATGCAATCCATTACAATACCACTTGCTTAACAAGTTCACCTGCGTAGTATGCATACCTTCTTCTTTTGTTTTGCTCTGCTTCCTCGAGCCCTAACTAATGCATTCTTGTTGTGAGGCTGCCATGTCATCATCCTTATTCATTGTGATTTGTTATAAATTTTGAAAACAATCCTTTTCCTCATCCCAATCACTACAAATTCTAAAACTCTGCACCAAGTGTAACCAATTTATAGTTGTTCATAGGTAAAAGTCTAAAAATCATCCGAATCTAAATCTATCAACTGTTCAGGTTGCTAGAGGCCTGTGCGGATCGGGAGTGACGGGTCGAATTGCTCTGCAGGTGCACAAAGGACTCATTGACCTTAATCAAGTACGGCGATTCCAAAGCGGACTCAACGATTCAGAATTCACGGGGAAGGCGGTGGAGAGGACCAGAGTGGGGAACTACGATGCGGTGGTGGTGGAGGTTGCCGGAAAGGGCCACGTGACTTCATCGGGAGAAGCACTTTCTTTACTGAGGAAGAAGATGCTCTTGGCCAAGGCTTCTCGGTGCAGTAGCGTTGGAGGAATCATGTAGACCGCATTCCAACTATACACAATCACCTGTTACGGTTTTTTAAGTTAAATTCCGTGTAACACATTCGACTCTGTAATAAAGGCATTATTTATCATTTGCAGATGATACAAGATTAGGATGTTCTTATATTAAGCTTTTACGCTTCATCTATAAATGATTTCACAGTTTTTACTTCGTTACTACATTGAATTGATATTGTTTTATGTGTTTGTAAATGTTTTATATTGTTTGCAATTAAATAGAATGAAATGATTATCTCATCCCAATTCAGTATCTACAATATTATGACCACCAACATTACTTCATCGTTATCTTATTTAATGTCATAACTAGCATCGTTTCGGACCTTATTCCTCATGTTCCTGCTGGAGTTCCTGTAAGGTTCATGTAAGGTTCATGCAAGACGTAATTATCTTGCACTCTCGACCCAGGTGTATAAATGGGTAACTGGCAACATAGGGCATATGACAGGGCTCTCTGTAACTGTCATTTAAAGGGGCATGTGTGTGCGGAAACATTTCCTGACATAGCAGAAGAGCTATGAAATGACACTCATAAATGCACACACAGACGCATACACACAACTACACACACACATGTATTACTGGCTGATTCCACCACTGCTTACACTAGCCCGGATCTTCCAGATCGCACGTGGAGAGAGGTCTCTTTGCTCTCCACCGACGTCAGACGTCCTACCTGTTTTTCATCATATTTTGCGTGCTAATCACTGGACATTCCCGTTGTTGAAATGAAAAAGTTTCTTACTCTACTTATGAGTAATTTCTTGTAGATTTATACCACTTCTTCACAAGTGTGGTTTTTCTTTCATGAATATGGAAATGATACTTAAAAGGGAACGTCCCAGTTAAGCAAAAGCTCAAGCTCATTTTACAGAGCTTGGAAAATCGTAAGCAATTGCTAGCAAGAACTAGCAAAAGGTATGTTTTATGCATACGTTTTTAAGCAAATGCTTGGCCTCTAAGCAATTGCTTGCGGGCAGCAAGCAATTGCTTGTGCTTGCTAGCAAAAGCTTCTGCTCGCAAGCAATTGCTTGTTTTTATGCATACGGATTCGAGTAAAAGGCTAGCACAAGCAATTGCTAGCGTTTATGCATCCGGCCCATTGTGTTTACCTTTGCACTCATTTGGTATTCTAACTGATGATGATTCGTGTGTGCGTTTTACCATAAAGACACACTACAATTTTGATGCAACTTAAAACCTGTTGCGTTGCACAAAATTGTTAACTTGACTGAAGACCAATGAGTTCAATCTAGCGTTTTAACATAGAAACATGTAGACCGGTAACATGTACGTCTTAGTTATTCCGTTTTCAGTTTGTCAGTCGACATCAACAATATTTACATGCGTGTTCTGAAACCAATATAGTTACATTGTCGTAGTCGTTTATATTACTACGAATAGGCCTAGGTAAAAACACTGTGTCCAAAATTTTGTAATATTGAAATAGAATGCATGCAGGTTTAGCTCGACTTATACAAAACAATGTAGCAATAATAGCACTTTGTACAGATTCATCGAGGCAGAACTCTTGTGCCCCTCCTCGTCATCCGCGTCTCTGCAACTCGGGTATTTATCAATCACGGTTGCTGATCTACATGACTTCCAGGATTTGATCTGGGGGGGGGGGGGGGAGGCGGTTAGTCTGCTAGGGAGCGAGCGGGGGGTGGGAGGGGGTGTCCCCCTCCCACGGTGAGAACTTTTTGCATTTTGATGTTGCAAATGGTGCAATTTGATGCATGTTTTTGCTTGTTATACCGACTTGATACAGTCCCACTTGTTTAAGGTAGCAATATATTTTGATGTAGATTATCATCGAACAATAATCTTTGTAAAATGGTATCATTTAAATAAACTTCTTGTATCAATTCTTACAATGAATATCATGAACGCTGTCTGTTCAGCAATCAAACAGAAAAAGCATGCTCACGAGGGTGTAGAAAAGGGGCATTTTTCTCCTCCCACACGAAGGTTATTTTGTATTTTCAGACCTGAAAGTCAGCGATCTGGTGCAAACTTTTTGCGCAATACTTTTTCAGGGAAGTGTTAAAATCACCGAATTTAGCTCTTATTCCAAATGTGCATAATCTCTGTGTATGTACAAAGTCTAATGACGTATTACTTAGGGGGAGGGTGTGAGAGGGGGATTCCCCCTCCCGCTCGACGGAGCTTTTGCTTTTTTTTAGAATTGAAATAAAGCGATCTGTAGCACACTTTTTGTGGAAAATTTGGAAATTGTCATTCCCCAAAGTGTACTAAGTCTATAGTGGGTAACAAGCAATGGAAGGGTGGCAAGATACCTCTCCCATATTCGAGGGAGCTTTTTTTTTTTCAGTTTTAGAACTGAAATTCAACAATCTGGCGCACACTTTTGTTGGAATATCTGGAATTTTGTCAATCAGAAGAGAAGTGTAGCAAGTCTGTGGAAGGAGATTCTGTGTAATTTTCTGATTGCAGTTAAACGTTTTGGTGCACACATTTTGTTGCATATTTGGAAAATTTTATGTTCAAAGTGTACTTGAGATTATGCAGGGGGGGGGGGGGCAAGCAGGGAGAAGACGTGGGCGAGTGTTATCACCACCCTTCCCGTACGATGGAGCTTTTGCCTTTTAAAAGTTGAATTTGAGAAATCTCGTATACGCATATTTGATGAAATATTTAGGAAATAATATAAAAAAAAATAACTGATCTGGATGAACTGAGGGAGGAAAGGGTTGATTAAAAGGGGGATTAAATTCCCCTTGTACATGAGGGAACTTTGAGTTTTCGGAATATAAGTAATAAGTCTTGTGCACTCAGAATCATTCAGATTTTTTTAAAGGTCTAAAATGTGTACAAGGCTAGGGAAAGGGGCACAGAGGGGGAGGGACGAGGAGTCACGAGAGATTGTGCATTTTTTGAATTGAAATTCAGCGATCTGGTGCACACTTTGAGTGAAATATTGAAAAATATATGATCTTACTTGATGAAAGGTTGAAAGGGAGACCCGCTTCATGTACATGCATACAGTATACACGCATTTTTTTTCCGCCTCCCAAATCCCCGGTCCGAATCTTGGGGGGGGGGGGACCACCCCCTTGGCTACGTCAGTGATCACTCCCCCCCCCCCCCCCTGTTACTCATTACGCACTGTGGATTTCTCCATGTAGGATGAGAATTGCGAACGAACACACAATAAAGATGCCTTGAACAAAGTTGAGGTTGGCCTGTGGATTAATTAGAAAGGAATGACAACGCCATTGTTGCCAGACGTGATGGTCACGTCACACTGTATGCTTGAGTCAATTCTACGTGAAATATATAAATGCGGAATATACGTATTACAATATATAATATACAATGTACAATATATTATATGTTCTATATTTCGATTATATATTATGTATTGTACACACACACACACACACACACATATATATATATATATATATATATATATATATATATATATATATGTGTGTGTGTGTGTATATATATTATATACCCATAACTATAACGTACAGTAATGATATATTCAGGATAGGGAGAGAGTATGTGTGTGTGTGTGTGTGTGTGTGTTGTGCTGATCAAGTGTTATTCGATGGCTTCTAGCGCCTGCAGCTGATGTCGTACAAATCAGTCAAAGGATAAAAGTGTATACAGCACATATACATCTGCTAGTATACCTTATGTACAGTATAATTTATGTGGCCAACAATATCAAAGTCATCGGGAAAAAAATGTTATACATTGTTGCGTTTCAGTGTATTATCATTGTTACAGGTAAAGCTCATTTGTTAGCGTCCACGTTTTCACAGGAGGTATACATGCAAACTTAGATAACATAACTGTGATACCACAATATTATTAATTCCGTGTATATTGATTAGCACCAATGCCACTTTCATATAAAAAATGCGATTTCATACAAAAAAATGTAGTAAGATAGGGAGCGCTGCAAGAAAGTCGAGTTGCAAACGATTGCAACTCTCTTGCAAAGCTTCAAAGCTTCAAATACTTTACCGGTTTATATCTATGCCATACAATAAATACTGTAATGTGACGGTATAATACATCGATTTAATCGTAATTTCATATCGACAACTTGTACATGTATATTGCCATAATTTGACGATGCTAATTAAACACTGCCGTGAATAATTCTAGTAAAAATGTATTCACAATCTTGTAGGTACAATAACTATGTCTTGTAATTTGCTAGTGTTTATCAGCCTCTTCACTTCATGTTATCTGACCACCATGTTAACAAATCCGAACTGAAATAACGGTCCTTGTACTTGGGATTACATTGATCACAGCCTACTTCTACAAAGTAAGCAACAAGGTAAGTATGGCAGATGTAAAGTATGTTAAGCTTGAACTTAACTATCACGAAAAAAAAAAACCGTAACTCACTGCACTTGATACTAAGGTAAAATTCGTGTGTTTTCATGTTGACGAATATTGCGTTAGATAAAAAGTCATTGAAAAATAATATATGATTAACAGTTCTGCGCGATTAATCACAGCTGTATTTAAAGATCTATTGGGGGATAAACACGGACAGCAACTACTTCAAACTTGGCGATTGATGCTATAATAATGAAGTGCTATGTAATAATATGTTTAACCGCAATTGGTCTGTCCTGTGATTACACCGAGATGTTCCTTGTTGAGTTGTCTGATACTTCTCGTGTGATGCACACATGCGACAGAACCGCCCACAGGCTTGAATTCCACGCAAAACCAGCCAATCACAAACGGATCTCTTGCGTCGACGGCGTTTTAGAATTGACAGAATCGCGGCTAGCGCGCCGCCGAAACTCATCCCGAAGCATGTCGTACACTCGGTGGTTACATACGAAGAAGATGAAGATAAATAGCCCGTGTAAAGCGTTGAGGATGATGTAAATGTACCAGCACACGACGTCTTGGCTAAAACCGGCTATGAAACCCCAAATCCACGTGAGACCAAGGAGAGATGACACCTGTGGTAAAATCGCAAAATGAATTATAACTTTAATGGGATTCAGCCTTTTAACATTGAAAATATGATATTATACCAATACACAAGTCATTAAATTTCATTGCCATACTGTATTACCTGCAGACAGCAGACAGCCTAGTCCCATTCAGTGAGTGCGATTTTATTTTTTTTTTTTTTTCGGCCCGACTGAATAGATTTCAATCACTTTTTCACTTTATCACTCAATCACTTTCTGGGTTCATTGTAATTATTCTTCACTGTACACTCACGAATACGCTATCAGTCGACTCCACGTCAAACAACTATCACGTGGTAGAACTAGAATACGATATTGGAAACGGTATATAATTGATTACACAACATGCTACGGAATTTGTATGAATTTCATCTGACTGACGTCAAGTTGTCTTATTACGTGACTGTTGAAAAAAAAACACACACACACACACACAAAAAAAAAAAAACTGACTGTTTACCAGCAAGCAAGCGCGGACCAGTCGTCTTTAAGACCAACAAGTCCCCTCCAAAACACTATAATAGGCAGTGATTGATGTCTTGCATACGAAATCACTGCAGCGAGGGGCTTGAACCAGTGACCTTGTGACTGCTATACTAGTCCGTGGTTTTAGCCACTGAGCCTCGTCAACAGCGGGATCATCCCAGGAGACCAACATCCACGAGTCATAAGACACACGAGTACACGTCAGGGGTACACGTCACGAGTTCGACATCCAAGAATCATATAGCCCACGAGTCATGCAGCCCACGAATTATACAGCCCACTAGTCATTAAGCCCATAATGTTCAGTTCGACACTAAGCAAACAAGGTCCACGAAACTGACAAATAAGCCCCGTGTTGTAATGTCGAACTTGTAGGCTGTTTTTACCTAGTGTCAAACTCATGGGCTGTATGACTCATGGACCTTTTATTAATGTTGAAATCTTGGGCTGTATGACTCGTAGGTGTCAGTCTCGTTGGATGAGCCCTAAACATGTCCATGAGTCATACAGCCCACGAGTTCGACACTAGGTAAAAACAGCCCACAAGTTCGGCATCCACGAGTCATGTAGCCAACGAGTCATGCAGCCCACTAGTCATTAAGCCCATAATGTTCAGTTCTACACTAAGCAAGCAATGGCCATGAAACTGACAAAATAAGCCCCGTGTTGTAATGTCGAACTTGTAGGCTGTTTTTACAGTGTCTAACTCATGGGCTGTATGATTCCTGGGCTGTATGACTCACGGAACCTTTTGTCAATGTTGACCACTTGGGCTGTATGACTCGTGGGTGTCGGTCTCGTTGGATGAGCCCTAACGGTCCATGAGTCATACAGCCCAAGAGTTCGACATTATACAAATAAGGCCCATGAGTTTAACACTGGGCAAGTAAGATCCATGAGTTCGACACGATAGGTATTCGGCCCACGAGTTCGACATTATTACAACACGGGGCTTACTTGTAGGGTGTCTGACTCATGGGCTTTGTTTGCTTATTGTCGAATTCATGGGCTGTATGACTCGTTACGGGATGTATGTCTCCTGGGCTGTATGACTTGTGGGCTGTAAGATTCGTGGATGTCGAACTCGTGACGTGCACTCACAACAGCTGCTCAACTTTAAAACCAAAATCACACTTCCAAACCAGAATGTTTAAGTTATAGGATGTGAGTTTGTGAACAATTGTAATTTGATCACCTTCTCAGTGCTCCGACGCATGTTTGTCGAAACTTTCCTTTTCTGATGGGATAAAAGGAAACTCTATTTTCAAGTTTAGATGGTCTCAATAAAATAACATGGGCTTTAATGCTTTTGTCATTGATAATCTCTTTAAAGTCCATTGTGGTTAACATTTTCTATTGGTTTGCGATAGTGTGAATGTGTGTGTGTGTGTGTGTGTGTGTGTGTGTTTGTGTGTGTATGTATCCAGTGTTAGAACTAACCTCTGCGAAAATTAAAACTTGTTGTTCATGTAATACAACATTATGAGGTATTCAGTGTGAATTACTCTTCACGAGTAATTCACATTACTCGTGAAGATGCTGTTTTCACTTAGCAGGGTGAAATATTGGGCACTTCTTTTTTTTTCTTTTTTTTTAGCAAACAGTGTCTACTCACCTTTGCATATATGATGAGCTCTTCCATGACTCGCTGTTGTTTGGATTTGTGGTCTTCCACTTTCTTTGTGTCCCGCTTGCTCCTTCGAACGCCTACTATCGTCTTCACGAAGAGAGCAACATTAAGGATCAGGAGAATGAGAACGGGCGCTCCGAAAGCGGCGAGATTCGCGTATCCCGCTGAGCCAACAAGATGTCTCGCTGCCGTACCTGAGTGGCACGTTGGGAGCATAGTGGAGACCTACACATACCACCAATACGACGATCGGAAGACCCCAGCCCAACAGTATGTACTTTATCAGGGTCTGAGTGGGGTTCCCGCGACTGCGAATCACCTGCGAGCCGAATGTTCTACTGACGTCAAACGCGAGAATGCTCATCCACGTGAAAGTAGCCAACCACAGGTAGTGGCACAAGGCTGCGATGAATGTGCACACGGCCTGGTTTCCTGTTTCTTGTCCCCAGATCAAGAGCACGAATTGGGACCAGAACAAGGCAACAAAGAAGTTCATCGACGCTTGGCCTGGAAGCGTACGGAGCCGCGATATGACGCAATACGTCAAGAATGTCAAGACCAAGGCAATGAGAGATAATGAGGAAAGGATTACATTGAGGTAGTACTGGATTTTCTCATTTCTTAAAGTAAGTTCAGAAGTACCTGTGACATCGACGTAGTGACACACTAGTGCGCGGTCATCTGGCAAAAGAATGTACTCTGTCTCCTCATAAACTTTCCCACCCGATACAAGGACAACAGAATTTGCGTTTGAGTCATTCCTGAGGGTGAAATTAGTGGAACTTAATTCCACAAGTTCTCCGTTCTCGCAGAGTGATGTATGACAGACAGATACCTTTGTTGTTAACAGGTCAGAACTGTTTGATGACAACGAGAGCTCGGTGGAAGCACCCTCTAGTGACAAGAATGCATGCCCTTGAGCAGTCTTCATGCGACCAACAATTTCTGTCGTGTTGAGTTGGACAAAGACCAAGTCTTCTCTATCAAAAATGAATCTGTTACTAACACAATCAATACTCGCGTTCGAGCAAGAGTACGTAGCGGATAAATTTCGAAGAATAAGTCCTTCGTCAACCGGAAAGCTGAGAGAGACTGCCATTAAATCAAGCTTTTGTTTCAGTGTGGTGTCGGAGATATTCAATCCTGACATCGTCACTGATGTTCGAATGTCACCCTTGCTCACCTCTTTACGCAAAACAAACGCAACGTCTTTCGCAACAAGTGAGAAATCGTTTATGATCACATCAAGTAAGTCTTTGGTCAACAAGTCGGGCTGCACCATATCATTAATGAGGGTCTGAATAATGAAAACCTCTAAATTCGTTACAGTGTCATCAGATAGACAAGAAGATTGTATTTTGGTGTCAGGCACACTAGGTGTTTCTCGTGTCCCAGAAGGCCTCTTGGTCACCTTCAAGTTTGACAGCGCCTTCGCACTCAATCTGCCAAACTGGAAAGGAATCGTTAAGTAGGAAGCAGGTGAGCCGGTTGAAAACGGCGGGCAGTTGTACCTGACCTCGTAACCAACGGCATTGTGGCACATGGCACAGTGGACGTTTCTGTACTCGATATCGTCGATTGTGATCACCGCAGCGTAGCTTCGACATAACTCAGCAATCTCAGGATCTCTTTGGGCAAAACTTTCTGGGCAGACCTCTCTCTCGGGATCAACGTAAATGCACCGAGATGTTTTATCCTCGCCATAAGGGACCGCGAATCGGTAGGAAAAACATCCGCTCACAGTACTAGAAGCGTTGTCGCAAGCCTCTCCTTCAACTTCATACGGGATCATATTCTCCAGGGGGACTCCATTACACGAGGCACAGTAAATGTTCTTATAATGGCGTCCAGTGGTATTGTCCTGAACTGGGAGGATATCGAGCAGCTCCTCATCGGTCGGTGGTGTACCGCTGAAGTCAACGGGTAACCGCTGGGTGCACAGCTGTTGTAGAGTTACTTCCTCTTCCATGGGTTCTGTAGTCCCGTTGGGGCAAGACCCAATCATATGGTACCCAGCCCTTACAGCAACAGCAAATCCGTCCTGCAAAGAAAGTCACGACACAATGAAGTTTCGTGATTCTCGAGAAACATCATATTTACCGCGAATTTTCAGGCAAATTGTTCATCATTCCCATGCGTCTCTCTCTTCCATGACTGCCATGTTACATTATTATAAACCGTTGTATGCCTATTATTTATGTGTTTTTTTCTAATACTGATTCGGACTTCTCTGTGACAACAGTCATATCCTCGAGAAATATGATTCAGGTGGGTATTGTATGCCGTAGATTCTGCATTCCACTTTCGCATGTAATCCCCTTAAAAGGATGCAGGCAGTAAATCAGTAAGTTTTTTGGATTGTATATCCGTTCTAGACTTCGTCATGATGGCTACAGAAAGTCTAAAACTGGATTTTGCTGGATGGCAAAAAAAAAAATCTGCTTTGTAGAATATGGGTAGAGTAAAGATCGACTAAAGTTCTTAGTAGACGTTTAATAAAATTTGGCCATATTTGAAATGTTGGAAGAGTTCTTCAAGTGAAGAATTGATACCTCGAAAACAGAATCATCCGAAATTATAATGCTGAATAGATTTTCCATTAAATATATATACATATATATATATATATATATATATATATATATATATATATATATATATATATATATATATATATATATATATATATATATATATATATATATATATAATATCTATATATATATATATATATATATATATATATATATGAAGAGCTGCTTCCAAAAGGCGCTAAATCCATTGAAAAATTATGGATGTAGCTCCTTTTGGAAGCAAGCTCTTCATATATAGGCATAAATCAGTTTCATAAACTCCATCGTCGCTGGGGTGACAAGACCTTGTATCTCAAATTTTGGTGAAAATGACTTTTTTGCATTAGTGGTCAAATAATCGGTTAAGTGATGTCCTGTCCAAATCCCAGCTGTCTTACCCTAAAAATGAAGCCACCACAGCATGTCAAAGGAACGGCTATCCCATTCAGTATAGTGCTTTGGCCGCCATGTTTTTTGGCTCTCCTGAACATTTGACATTTTTGAGATACGAGGTCTTGTCGCCCCAGCGACGCCATGATTCATTTTGAAGTTAGATTCCATAATTTGGTCAAATTTTTATCTCTCTGTACAAAACTTGAACTTTATCTATACACAGGAACCAATGATGTTTAAGTGAGTGCAGTAATTGTGCTTACAATGATCCTAAACAATAGACATGAATACCGCCTGTTCAGAGCTTTTCTAAGTATGCTTCTAGTCTCTTGCGCCAAGGCACATGAATGTTTTATTAATAGTTCATGAAGGATTGCCCTGGGTGCTGCTAGTCTGAATTCATGAATTCATGCTGTGATGGTAATGGGTCAAATGCATGCTCATAAAAAAAATTACCACATTCATGTTTCCTTGTGGTTGCATACACTACATTTCGGGATGAATAAAGACTAGCTGTGATAGCGGAATTCATATGAATAAATAATAAAGCATTCACATCCTATCCATTGTCTAGGACCATTGTCTGTGTGTTAACCACACACTCTCATACACACACCAACAACCCCTGTGCAAAGATAAATTTTGTACAGAGTTGAAAATAGAGCAAAATCTGAAACTTAACTTAGATTTAATATTAAATTATATGAAACTGATTTATGCGTTCATTTCTTGATTACAATTGCTAGATTACAAATTGTACACTGGTCAGCTATTGCTCATTAAACTGATATATAGTTTTTGAACTATACCAGAATCAAAAGTGGGGAATTTTTTGTTACACCTAGAACAAGGCATCAATTTGGCGTCAAAAGACACCACATTACAAAAACAAGGCAGCCACCTTCTATAAAAGAGTGATATCAAACAGCAGAGTTACCAGATGTTAAGTTTCACTTTTTCTTCATCAAACAGTGGTGCGCGTAAGCCTATATTGGCAACGACATAATGCAAATTACATGAGAAAGTAACATTCATGAATAAATTGACCTCCACACTCTCTTTGCTGTATCTTTTTCCTTGAAATTGAATGCAAAGGAATTCCGTATTCTCTACATCAAGTTATTGATAGAGTTGTAATAGGGTGTAAGAGGGTGAAAGTGTGCGGTCGCTATAATCACTTACGAGAGACCTGATCTTGACGGCATTATATATGTGTATACATATATAAAATTTGATTATCTATTCATATATATATATATATATATATATATATATGTGCGTGTCAAGGGTAAAAACAGTCGTATAGACACCGCAGGAGCCAAAAAATTGGACTGACGTTTCGGTCAAAGACCTTTATCAAAGTAAGTCTGAACATAAACAATTTGATGCAATTAGAAACTAAGAAGAGGCATGATAAAGGTCTTTGAACGAAACGTCAGTCCAATTTTGGGGGCTCCTGCGGTGTTTATACGACTGTTTTTACTCTTGATATCTATTTATTACGCAGAACTTTCATATTTTGATATATCTATAATATATATATATATATATATATATATATATATATATACATATATATATACATATATATATATATATATATATATATGTTATATAGTGCGAGAAGAAAAGCATTCGTGGACGTAGCTAGTGATCAACGTGTGAGTTTATTCCCGAGCTTTTGGTCTCGTTAGGACCTTCTCGCACTAAATAGATAATGAAGGAGGTACACTGGTGCTGTACATGGTCGGGAACCCTTCTCGCACTCTCTCGCTCTCTCTCTCTCTCTCTCTCTCTAATATATATATATATATATATATATATATATATATATATATATATGAGGTAGTGTTTGTATGTGTGTGTGCACACAAACATTCAACCTCTGAGAAAATATATATATATGTGTACATGTGACATTATCCCCAGTATGTAGGCCTAAGCGAAATCGGGACCATTAATTCATTTTGTTTATTTCTTGTTTACACGTGACAGTTTGAAATCCCTTAATTCTTTTATCTTCCTATGTTATGTTCAAAGTTTGACGGGAAAAAAATCAATCATTCTTTTACCTGCTTTAACTCTTTTCATTAGGATTAACCTTTAAAAAATGGAGCGGCATCATGCTTGAACTTTTCACACTGAAATCCTACAATATCTGTAGAATCAAATCAACCTAGGAAATGATTGTCATATTCTCTATCAATATTTCAAAACGGAATCACTCTGTGCTGATTCTACCCATGCATGAATAAAGGAGGATTTGGCTAAAAGTCAGTTCACTTACAATATCGAATTCTTCTTGATTTTCCACCGGGACACATTCTTCAGGCCACTGACAATCCGTTTCGCTGCTTCCACCACAGGTAGTACGATTAACACTGTAGCAGCAGTAGCCGTATCTATTGCAGTCCTCATCACAATTACAATTTTCAGATACCTCTGAAGTAGGTTCGTCGCATCCGAAGACATTGCACATTGTGGCAATAGAGAGTCCTCTGTAGATATTGGATGGTACGGTAACATCTATTAGAAGAAAGAGAGAATGGTAGAAGTATTTCAAATCAAAAGTAATCCTGAATATTCACTTAAAGACAAATAGACATCATAAAAATGTACGCCTATACATGCAGCATGTCACGGCGAAAACACATGACTTGGATCCGTACAGTGAAAAGCCATTATGTAGCAATCCGACACTGGTTATCCTATTATAAAAGGGGAATTAATCTCGAAAAATACATGTTGATTGAGTGAATGGAGCAATATTAGTCGAATACATCAGTGAAAGTTTGAGAAAAATCGGGCAGTTCATTCTGAAGTTTTGAAGTTCTAGTGACGAGACCGCTGGATCAGAAGACTACTACGGGTCATGGCATCACAATATGGACTACCAGAATAAAGAAAATATAAAGGAAATTTAACATTCTTCACTTTCTAGCATAATGAAGGATCACTCGACTTACCTCTTTTAGAAATGATGGGAAAATATTACCCTTGACATATTATGTCAGTAACAATTTCAGGGAATGTGTACTTTTCATATGAAATGATATTTTGTGGAATTTTCAAAAAATCATAACTTTTCAACCGATTGTCCGATTTTCCTAAAACTTTCACTGATGTGTTCTACTAGTATTGTTGCATTCTCTCATTCCAAAAGTGTATAAGGGTTAATTCTACTTTAATCATTACCTGAACTTTTCGAAGTGAATTCGCAGTTACCTTAGTTGTATTGTTCTGTGTCTTGAATCAGACATTACCACACAACATGCACAAAATCGATGTATAAGGTGTATAGCTACACACAGCAAACAGAAACAATCAGAAAATTGAAGGGGGTGTCTCCGTCTTTATCAATCTCAGTGACAATAACAGTCACAATCATCGTACAAAGAAATAAGCAATCCTTATTTTATTGCCATTCAGGAGGTAATTCATTTTTTTTTTTATAACGTGTTCAGATTATGGATATATGTTCTACTTAGGTCGCAGCAAGGTGTTTTCATTTCAGTGTCGGTGCGTTTCTCTTTTTTTTAATGAATGCGTTTCTTTTAATGCGTCTTTCTACTCAACAATGCAGAAAATAGCCTAATGTCTGTATAAATGATAACCTTTTTTCAATTAGAAAGTGTAGCGTTTGTTGTTGCTGTTGTTGTTATCGTTGTTTTTTTTTTGTATTTTGTTTTGGCGGGGTGGAATTTTAAAGTGAATGTTTTCCTGATAATAACGAGCTTTAAATCTGCCACGCGAACGCCTAGACGACGCAGCCTCCTGGGTTCGACAATGGAAACAGCTGTTTCGCGCATGTGCAGAACACCATTTTGGGCCTATATTTATATAGCGTCGTCTTGGCGCTTGCGTCGCAGGTCTAAAGCTCGCTAATAATAATAATAACAATAATAATAATTGCATTTATATGGCGCTTCATACTGACGTTTCTAAGCGCACTTTTGCTACTCATACAAATAGACTAGAAAGCACAATTGCATTAACAAAATCAGCGTTAACAGTAACAAAAGAAGAAGAAAAGAAAAGAAAAGAAAAGAAAAGAGAAATACATGTGATACAATGGTACAATAATAATTGATAACTGTGTGCGCCTCCAGAAAAAAAAAAATTACAACTGATTAAACAGGTGAGTTTTGAGAAGAATTTTAAATGAGTGTGGTAACATGACGGCAACATATCCCTTTTTTAATATCACATTTTAACATTCTATGGATTACAGACAAATACACTGCATACTTACCGAACGTATCGGGGTCATCATAGACTGCAGTGTCACGAAAAAGAAGTTAAGTAAAAAAAAAAAAGGTAAATATAAACGTATGCATCATTATACATTGTATGACATCTTGTAACTGAATTCATAAGCTTCGCCAGATTTCATTCAGAAAGTGACCATTCTGTCAATGCCTTTGACTTTTGAAAACCAAAAAACAACAATGACACTATCCCTGTGAAGGTTTAAATACACACACATAATCATTCATAAATTAAAATAGATAAATAAATATATATATATATATATATATATATATATATATATATATATATATACAGCTGTATATTATAATATATAATGTATAGCATGTGTATGATAGTGCGAGAAATTATTTCCTTCCCAAACGTACGCGTTGCTACATGCCACATTGTGAGTAGCATTATAATGAAAGAAATTAGGCTTGAGCTACATTGTACGTCCGCCTTAAGTCTGATTTCTTTCACTTATACTACAGGCCTATAGAAAAGATAACGAAGTTTAGGGTAGTTATATGCATTCAGACCATCGCCGCATAAACAAGTCTTCTTCAGGGTCGACATTAACAATTATGGAAATAAACAAGATGAACATTAAAGGGGATGGCTAGTAACTGATCAGAGGGAATCAATAGGAATGCTGGAGGATGATTGTTCCAATTCTTGGGGGATTCATTTAAAAGTACATTATATATCTGTTGTTGTGTGAAAATTATTTGCTTCAGAATGGTCTCATATTCAAGTAATGTGCAGTTTAATGTTTCCAAGTTTGCATGCCTATAAAGTGACGGGGCGATTAAACTGCACATTTAATATGAGACCGTTCTGAAGCAAATACTTTTTCACACAACAATAAGGATTGGAACAATCATCCCCCAGCATTCCCACTGATTCTCACTGATCAGTTACTAGCCATCCCCTTTAAACTTTTCGTATCGACTATATCTGGCCTCCATTTCGCTCATCCATACAAACATTCCACAGAGAAAACTTGCTCTTTTTTTAGACCCGTCTTATCACACGGTAGTAGTGAAGAACAGCATAACGCGGTACCTGTCATTACAAATCTATACCTCTATTCTGTGGTGATACACGGTGCATGATTTCAGGGTGGTGAGAATATGACGTAACATGGGGCATTATTCTGCAAACGCCTCACTACCTCGAGTTATAGTCGCAGGAGCGTATCCAGAAATTTCGTAAAGAGGTGGCGCCTTTATAAAATTAAAGGGGGTTGGGGTGGCTCACTCCCCGTTTTTTTCTTTTTATTTCTTTTGTTTCAACAAAAAATAAATAGATAAAGATCGAGGGGTGTGATGCCCGTTGCGCCCACGCCTGGATCCGGCCGCCACTGTGACGGAAAGTTTTTCTTTCACACGTCGTTCTGCTTGAACGAGAATCGGATTGGAGCTTGTAAAAGACTTCAACCCAGCTAGTGTATCTCTACACACTCGTGAGGAATAAGTGTGTTGTCAAAGAAAAAAAAAAAACACCTTTTGCCGGAGTCCGCCATTTGCAAAAGTCCCGTGCAAGAGGTAAGAGACGAACAGATAGTGGATGTATTAGTTGGAATGTGACTACCAATGGAGAAAGGGGATTTTTCTCTCATGCACGGGGAAAGGGAAAGAACGTCGTGATGATAAGGACATTGTGGAAAGGATGTTATAAAGATAGTGATTACAACAGGATACAGGGTTAATCCAATGGCACTCCTCTGGTGGATGTTTAGTTGTTTTCCTTGGAATTTAGTATTAATCCCCTACCAATTTTCATGTAACAAAACGTACGGCCTAATGGTCAGTTTGGCTAAATGGAACTTTTACCCTATACTGTTTGCTTTAGCGGGATTAGCGTTTCAAACGGTTATTCCACAGTTGGTTACTGCAAAGGTTTCTTAGTCTAAAGGTTGATGATCCGAAAATAAAAAAAGTTACGATTCCGAAGGCTCCACAATAAACACACACACACACACACACACACACACACACACACACACACACACACACACACAAACTCTGAATTAAAGTTCATTATTTCCGAAGGTTTGTTTATCCTAAAATGAATTAAGGTTCGTTATTCAAGGTTCGTTAATCCAAAAACGAGTTAATGTCGTAGTAACGAAGATTTGTCCGTCCAAAAATGAAGGGAAAAAATGGAAAAGCAAGAAAAGGGTTATCGTTTTCGAAAAGCTATTTCTAAAGTATACTCCTAGACACATTTTCGATTTGACGAACCTATCAATTTCGGATACACGAACCTTCGGATTGACGAATATCACTCGTTTCAAACGATGCTTACCATCTCGCTCAGCCCGGTAGTGTGCAACAAGCTTTGATAAATGGGTGCTGGAGTCACAATTCACTTCCGGCGAAAGAAGGAAGACGGCATAAACACAGACGACACCGCACATTGACAACATCTTGGCGTGCTTGTTTCGAACTTTCACGATCAAGCGTGTGCAACTGTATGAAAAAATAGGGGGAAAGAAATACAGTTGTCGTTATAGCCGATCCCTGAAAGAAATTCTGCTGTTGAGCAAGAAAGGCAATTGAGGCAGTTGAGCCTCAATATATGCGATATTGTGGGACTACCAGCGGTTAATATGGATTGTATATAAGAATAACAGACAACAGTCAGCCAGGTGGTGAATGAAACGGTAAACATTATTATGAGATGAGGTTCTGCGGAAGTCAGGCAAGCGGCGAAACTCGTGTGTCCAGACGTCATATAGAAAAATAAAAGGGACTCGGTGTGTGTTGCTCTGTTTGCGTGCGTGTGTGGTGTGCATACGGCAGGTAAATCTTCTAAAATTTGTGTGTGGACTTCTATCTAAAGTTCTAGTGCCAATATCGAACGATTGCAGTGCAGTCAAATTATACAGTGCAAGTCGAGGCTGTTTCCATGCAACAAAATGTCATAAAGAGAAAAAGTATACTTTAATTAATCATATTGTTTAACAATTTGTAAAAGAATGCAAATGTATCATAAAGTTGAAATCATAATAAATAAACCAAGGAATGGAGACTAGCATACTTTGCAATGGTCACCAAAAAAAGAGTAAACAGAGCGATGGAAAATAGTGATTTCCTGTGCAGCGGAGTAAAAACGTGGATTACCGGAAAATGGTTTGCCTAAATCATACTATCCAAATCCATCTATATTCACAGAGAACATGTTATTACTGATATATTAAAGACGTGTATATGTAGGCCTATATGAGTAAAACCGGTCTTTCAAACTCGCCTCGTATATCACTTTCTAATTTCTGACATCCAATCCCTTGTCATTTTTTCATTGCTCTGTTCATTGCCACATTATCTACATTACATTATTTTACATTTGCCACTGCATATCTATTATCTTAAATCATAAAACAAGGAAAGGGTAATTTAATTCGAGCTGAGGCAGTACGTAATATACATTTCATGTGATAAGACAGTACTTGAAGAGGTAGCTCAAATTTAAGTCTAAAAGAAAAAATGTCAGCACCCGAGAATGGACGGAAAAATCTTCTCCAATTAAACCTGAGCTTGTGTTCGGACATGTTTGCCATGGGCATGCTGGTGAGCTCGACAGTTTCAGTAAGAAGCAACCCAACAAATGTGCTTTCTACTCGTTTGAAGACTTACCATCTAACGTTTACTAGCAAAGCGAAAAGAGACATTAATTAACCTAATGAAGGGCAACATTGACCTCCACTGCACAGGGAACCTCTCTACAAACAAGAATTCAGGAACACTTTATTACCTGTATAGTTTACTCGTGTACTTAGTGTGTAGTTTGTTACTGGTACCAGAAGAAATCCTTCACCCATTTGCATCACGTTGCTTATCCTTTCAGAACAGTATTTATGTATTATAGGCATGGTACTACTATACTTGTTGTGCCCTCTTTCCGTTGCACATGCAGGTTTCAAAATACTCCGCTGTAGTCAAGCAGTACGCCTATTCAATAGGCCTAAACGTTGTGTAATCTATAGAGTTTTTCTACGTACGTCACAATGGGACATCCGGTTTGTGCTGACCTAAATTCAGGTGGAAACAAAATGCGTGTAGATCTAAGCATGGAGTTCTTTATTACCTCCATGATCTAAATGATGGTCTAATGTAAATTTCACCTCACCAATCTCATTGCCATCATGCCATTTCCTCAAAATGGCACTGATAATGAACAATTTGCTAATGCTTTGTTTTTGTTCAAGTTAAAAGACGAAATAACAGAAAGAGGAACTAACATTGAGGGAAGGGGATGGTGAGTAATCTATAGAGTTCTCCTATAAATACCGGTATAAGTTCTATCTATGGAGTCTATCTATAAAGTTCTCCTGTGTAAGGCACCGGTTCAACCGGTGCCTTATACCGAAAGGTCCTGCACCGTATTACATCCAGATCCAGAGTAGTGAGACAGAGAACTTAGAGAAGTACAGAGTTGCATAACTCACGTCTTTGTTGATATTCACGGCTGATGGATCCGACGTATATATCAAGGAGGCACTAGTACCACCTCTTTGGTCATTATCACTCTACTCAGTATCTCTGTCCGCTTTCCTCCATTGTTGATACACACAGTGCAGTAATGGAAAAGAACAAAACTCCTTAGAAGGCTCGCCTTTTATGATCTGTCTATCTACTCCGGGATCCACTTAAAAAAGACGAACAAGTATGAATACTTCACTGGGTATACCAATACGTTACCTATATCTGAAGTCGCCTAACTCTTGATCCTTAGTCCCGGATCAGGGTGAGTCGACGTCAAAATTCGGACATCGCATATACAAGTATGTCAATGTATGTGGTGAATATGTGTCCAGTCCTGCGGACCAGTCCAGTTGTTCCGTTGACCTGCCCAGGCGCCCAGCGAAGGGTAAAAAGCTGCCACTATACCCGCATGTCATGATACAGTATAATAGGGCCTACAGTGGTCAGTCAGTCGCGTCGAACTCCTCGTCAACACAAGTGGTGTAGGACCTATATGTTATAGAATGCCGTGTGTTGCACAATTCGGGGAAGAAAAAAACAAACAAACAAACAAAGAAACCCTGAGCAGTCTTTCCACTTTGATGGACAACAACAAAAGACCCTGGTCATGAGTGTCCACTTAATGTAAACTACTGTTTAGTATGCATGTGGTATGGAATGCTATGCATTAAAAAAATCCGGACGTTCGTTAATCCGAAAATGAAATAGCATTCAAATACTCCGATTTTTCTTTCTCGTTGTCATGTACAGACTAATCTATAGTGGTAAAACAATACCATACAATAAACAAGTATACATAGCTGAGACTCGTTTACATGAATTATGATGTTATCACTGCTTTTTTAACAAAATCATTTTGTTGCCTATCCCATTTCATTCAATTTCATTTTTATTTGCAACTTAATTCCTAAATTTGCATTCTAAAATAGAATTGTATTTGTGCTTTAGGCTTGTATATTTTTCCTTTTATGTACAATCATGGACATATAACAACTCCGTTGTTGTAGGTCCATGGTACAATGCGTAGAATATATGTTGTTGTTATATTAACATGACTGAAAGAACTCAGTTCAGCGTGTATGGGCTGCAATACCATGGTGTTTTACCAGAATAAACTATTATGTTTGTTTATCTACCTATCTATCTATCTACCTCGGTATCTATCTATCTATCTATCTACCCATCTACCCATCTATCTATCTATCTATCTATCTATCTATCTATCTATCTATCTAGCTAGCTATCTACCTATCTATCTATCTATATCTATCTATCTATCTACCCATCTATCTATCTATTTATCTATCTATCTATATACCTCGGTATCTATCTATCTATACCCATCTATCAATCTATTTATCTATCTATCTATCTATCTATCTATCTATCTATCTATCTATCTACCCATCTATCTATCTACATCTATCTATCTATTTATCTATCTATCTATCTATGTATATATATATATATATCCATCTATATATATATATATATATATATATATATATATATATATATATATATGTATATATATATATATCTACTTAGTATCTATCTATCTATCTATCTATCTGACATCTATTTCTGCCTTATAATTATCAGGATTTCCATGAAATGGTGTGCAGACGTGCTGGAGAGTATTGCAGAAAGGATTGTATAGACAGACAGAAATTTATATATGTAACACAAGTAGATGGTTTTCATCAGCAATTCTTAAAATATTGAGAGAACAGTTAAAGAAGTCGCGGAATGATTTATAATACACTCAGCAAAAAAGGAAGAAAACACTTTTTCCTGTGAATATTTTTCATGAAAGATTTGATTAAAAAAAAATCAATGTGTCATATACCATATCAAAGATTATTTCATTGGCTATCAGGCTGGTTAGTTTATAATTATACAAAGGGACATTTTACGCGTGAGTGAATACATTCGTTTTTGTCCTCCAAGGCAGAAAAGAAAAGATTGCAGAATTGGACATATTGAAATTCATTTGTAAATGCTCTCCAAGATAGCAAATGATAACAAACGGCCACTTTAACGCAATGAGAGACATGAATGAAACAGCAGAAATAAGTTTGTTTCCCATTATATTTCCCTATGTTTCCCTTGTTTCTCTTTATAGTCAAAACGAAAACGTAGTGGGGGAAACTGAAGGTGGAACATTATCATTTTCCATCAATTCAAACTTTGATTTGATTTGATTTGATTTTATTGGTTCCTGCATTATATCATTGCTCATCAGATGGAGATACATATATATCATAATACCATACATATAAATGGATATACATAAACATTAATTGCTAACAAGGTAAGTTTCTTCATTACCTTTAGAATGTACAGCAATACAGTTTCTTCATTGCCTTTACAATGTACAACAGAACTTAATAAGTGATGCAATGAATAACGCAGAAGGACTACAGCTTAATCATGGTCCCGTACACAGAGGCCTGGTCCAGATTGGTTGGATGCGTCAGGTTAACCGCTGATCATGTTGCCTTGGCAGCCGCAACGGCTGCCGATTGGATCACTTGCAAAGGTGACTTGCGAAAGTCAAGTCCAAGCTGTTCTGCGGTGACGTATATGCGTACAATTGTCCTCCAAAACTAATGTCCACTGTTATTGTCCCGTAATCCTGCACATCAACTTTGATATCTATACAAAGCATACAATTGAAATGTTTTACTAGTACCCTAGCTCCTGTGTTTTATCGCTTGAATGATTATAACATCTAATAATAATGTATGCATTGAGTCATTTTTGCATGGAGCTACAACCGATTTTTGTAAGATTTCATCTACTGTGTATATACGATTCTATTAGCAATGGTTGAATGAATAAATGTTACGTGTTTATAGCAATTACGAATATGGCCAGATGCGCCGAATAAGAGGCCTCCCTGCACGTGTATAGCCAATCTGGCTGTATTCGCGAGGCTATTCGGGTAATTCTGGCCGCTCGTTCCACCTATTCGGCACAAGTTTCAATGGCATATTGTCCATTTCTGAGTATGTTTCTTTATGTCTTTCTTTTTTGCGCCTGTAATCACTATCAAGCACCCGCTTATGGCAGACTCCTGCATTTTTCTTTTCTCTTTCAAGAAGTTGATTGATTGAGGCCTATTTTGGCCATTTATTAAATAAAACACAAAAACATATAATAGTGGCGTTCACAATGAGAGCCAGGCAGCCTTAAAAGCATCTTGTGCTTGTGTTAGGTTGCCTACACATGAAAATACTATATACTTTACAATAGCAACATAATACTATATTACAACTGATTCTGTGTGAAATCAAGTAAATAAACATAAGCAAAACACAATCACATTAATACGTACATATCATATACACTCACACTCACACACACACACACACATGCACATGCAGTATACATAGGGAGAGCAGACAGGAAAGATAAAAGAACATTGTCTATACTCAGTCATGGCTTACTGCTCGAAAAAAGAACGCTTCAGTAAGCACTTAAATCTAGAAAGAGTTGTGCTCTATTTCAAAGCAGTACTTATTGAATTCAATTTACTTACACCGGTGAACCTAATAGAATGAGATTGCACAGTCAAACGAGTAAAAGGGTATCGTAAATTACTTTGAGAACGAGTGGAATATATGTGAAAATGAGAGTTAGTTTGGAACATATTATCAAATACAGAAGGGAGCATACCTCTATGATATTTGAACATAAAGATAAGGATATTCAATCTGACAAGTTCATGCAATTGCAAAATCTGTAATTTAATAAACAATGGTATACTGGGGCTACAATATGGGGCATTACTTATTAAACGTATTGTTCGTTTTTGAAGAAGAACAAGTTTATTAATATGTGCATGATATGTTTTGCCCCAAATTTCATTGCAGTAATTCAAATGTGGCAAAACTAAAGAGTTATAAATAATAATCAATATTTTTGTTGGTAAAAAAATGTTTGAGTTTTGGTAAAATCCCATCAGTCCGTGAGATCTTTGAAGAAACATTGGATATATAAAGTTTCCAACTAAGGGATTCATTGATAAGTATACCTAGAAAAGAAATTGATTCAGTTCTTTCAATAATATCATTATCTATCATTAAAGTATCGCTATTCAACAATACTTTTTTTTATTTATAGAATGGAAAATAACATACTTCGTTTTTTTTGATAATTTAAAAATAATTTGTTACTCTTAAACCATTCATTTGATAATTGAAGTTGTGTATTCACTGTCCTTATCAATAAAGCAATATTTTTGAGTGAAAACATAACCACTGTGTCATCAGCAAAGAGTGAAAACTTAAAAGCACAAGAACAATTTACTATATCAACATTAATAAAAAAAAAGCAAAGGACCCAAAACAGAACCTTGTGGTACACCAATATTTACAGAGAGATAAGAGGGTCTGACACCATCGACCATCACATATTGTTTTCTATTTGACAAATAATTTTCAAACCATTGTAATTGTATACCTCTCACTCCATATAAATACGATTTCTGTAGCAAAATCTCGTGGTCGATGGTGTCAAATGCTTTTGACAAATCCATAAATACTCCACAACAATAATTACCATCATCAATTTTCTGCAAAATATAGTCTATGAAGGATATTACGCTAGAACATGTAGAGAAATATTTTCGAAATCCGAATTGTTCCGGTATCAATATATATATATATATATATATTTTTTTTTTTTTTGTTAAAAACTTAGAGAGACGATTGTACACTAAAACTTAAGCAAAAATAGAGAGAATTGCAACTGGTCTATAATTTTCAATACATTCTGGATTATCCTTCTTGAATAACGGAACAATTTTGGCTATTTTGAGATTATCAGGTACAACACCAGACTGCAAGGATAAACTATAAATATAACAAAGAGGTTCAACGAAACAATGAATGCATTCTTTTATAATTCTTGGCGAGATATCATCAGGACCGCTTGCCTTTGAACTTTGAATAGATACAGATATATCTACTATTTCATGAGTACATACTGGTGTACAAAAGAAAGAATTACTATTTTGATATGGTAATCAGTAAAGTCACGGGAAGAGTTCGGTACTGATGATGAGAGTTTTGCCCCGACATTAACAAAATAAGAATTTAACTGTTGTACAATATCTTGTCTAGATGAAAACTTCACACCATCATAATACATAGAATGAGGTAGTGAGTTATCTTTCTTCTCTCCAAGTATATCATTTATACATTGCCATGTTTTCCTCATATCACATTTAAAAAAAAAAACTTATCAGTATAATATCTATATTTTGAATATCGTATAATATTTGTAAGTCTATTCCTATAATTCTTATAATTCTCATAATATATAACACTTGAATTCTTCAAACTCAGTTTATACAACTTATTTTTATGATGTATTTAGATTTCAATATAGCTTTCGTAATCCAAGGCTTTCTACAACGTGAACTCTTTAGATTAAAAGGAATAGATCGCAGTGGAATACAACTGTTATATATGAAAAAAAAAAACATTTCAAAGAAAAAAATCATAACTTTCATTTACCCCATTCTGTTTGAAAACATTTGACCAATCAGTTAACATCAATTTTTGTTTAAATAATGATATATTTTCATTTGATATGCATCTCTTCCGGATATATTTCTTTCCTTTGTCTACCACAACCATAAATTTTCTTTGAAGTATACAAAAAACTGGAAAATGATCAGAAAGATCGTCATAAATGATACCAGTCTGGAACTGATTATTCAATAAAACATTCGTATAAATATTATCAATCAAAGAAGCATGTTTGGTAGATACACGAGTTGGTTTTGTAATTAACGG
Source organism: Diadema setosum (assembly GCF_964275005.1). Lineage (NCBI taxonomy): Eukaryota > Metazoa > Echinodermata > Echinoidea > Diadematoida > Diadematidae > Diadema > Diadema setosum. The sequence goes on along the minus strand of NC_092691.1, from coordinate 1,942,569 downwards.
GTATAAATTGAATGAATACATCATATCCACCAAAAAAAAAAAATCATTTGTTTTAATATGTATGCCAGATTTCAGTGCATTGCTTATTTCTGTGATTTCATTGTATTTGATCAAACGCTTTAAAGATTATCGTGATCATTAAACTTTGAATTTATTATTTAGTTCAGTGTGCGGCGGCCCTTAGGTGCACTATAGCTTGACCCTTTGAAGCCTGTGAACACAAGTGTGAAAAAAAAAGTAAAGATACATCAAATCCGCAGCTATGAAACATTCACAAGTTATAAGCTTTGAGTACTCAAATGGAAAAATCTTCAAAAACCTACAGTTATTTACCTCAAATATGAACTTAATGCTTAAAACACATCATTTGATTTTTTAAGTATGCGTGATAAGTAGGCCCCTATGTAATACATAAACTCTACTCGAATTTCCTGCTTTATGAGAACTGTCTGCTTTGACATACTTTTATTTTGACATTCAAAAAGATTAAAAGCTATTCAATTCAATCTTTTGCGACAACAGAATGTTTCTTCGTTGGAAAATTGATATGCTTTTAACATAACATACACTCAGCAAAAAGAAAGTAAATACTTTTTCAAGATTATCTTTCTCATAGACTATCAGGCTAAAAATGGTGTTTTATATACCATGTTCATTCATTCATTCATTCATTTATTTCATTTCCACACGGTCACTTGTTTCAGCCACAGGCTGTTCTTCAACAAGTCCGTGAATCTTAATAAAAAAACAGTTACATCACGTAATACAAAAACATCATAATACACAAAATCATACTGAAGAAGAGGAAGAAGAAGAAGAAGGAGAAGAAGAAGAAGAAAACACACTTGAGCTTACAGGCTACATATCACATTCTATATTCCCAACTCCCCCCCCCCCCCCCCGACACAAAATCTATAAATGTTTGGACTTTTACATAAGAATAAACAAACAAATATATACACAAAACACATGACTCCTTCACTGAAACAGTCTCGTTAATAATAATAAAAAAAAAAGATATTCAATTTAAATCTAATGAAGGGGGGCATTTCTTTCAGATTCCTAGGCAATCGATTCCATTCTTTAATTCCTCGAAATGACAAACTCCGTTTCTTAATATTAGTTCGTGGTTTAAATAACTCAAAGCATTTATACACATTTCTTAAACCATAATAACACTCTTTAAAAACAAAATGTTTTAAAAATTCTCCCGGTATCATGTTATATGCAATCTTATACATCATATACTGAATTTGCTTATTTCTTCTATCAGAAAGATTATCAATTTTTACAATATCAAACAAATCCAGACTGGGAAAACTCCATTGCTTCTTCAATATAATCCTGAGAGCTCTATTTTGCAATTTCTGTAATTTATCCGGTCTTCCTTTCCCAGCATTTCCCCAAATAATACTACAATAGTCAAATCTACTCTGTATGATAGATTTGTAAAATGTAAACGCAGCTTGTTGAGTAAGACAATATCTTATTCTCTTTAAAACATAAATATCTTTGGCTATATTTTTCGCCAAATACTCAATATGTTTATCCCAGTCTAAATATTCATCTATGAAAACTCCCAGGTACTTACAGTGGGTGACCCGGGAAATTGGAATATTTTGAATATATACATCTGGAACTTTGACAGACTTGAGTCGTTTTTTAGTTCCGATCAAAAGAATTCACATTTGTTAACATTAAGAGCTAATCTATTCCTTTTTAACCATTCATCGATCATCGACATGTCTACATTCAGCGTCTCGGTTACTGACTCAAGATCACTACTACCTTTACCATGTTAAAGGTAATTTGATTAGCTATCAACCTAATAGGTCAATGAAAATGTTAACTTTACGCAGGAGTGAACACATTCGTTTTCTCTTCCAAGGATCAAAGGTAAAAATTACAAAATGGACAAGTCGTTATTCAATCGTTTTTGCTCTTCCATATAACATGAGAGCAATAGACAAATTCAACTCGATAGAAATGCAAATTGATTTGCAAAAATCAACCTATGATCTCAATAATGTCTCTATAACCCTCCTAAGATAAAGAAAAACAAAAAAAATAATGGAGGAAAATGAAGAATCTTCTGTCAAATCAGCAGTCAAAAGACGTAAGAGAAAAATTATGATAACAAAGAAAGTTAAAATTAAACCGTTATTCCAAATTCAGAAAATGTGAAATAATAACTATATTTGGTTCTTGAATTTGTCTTGTGCATTCTTAAATTCCTTGATTAAAACTTAAAATGAAGAAATTTTGTCGATTTTATCACCTTTACGGCTTACTCCCTAAATACTAGTTGAAGTTTGAATTGATAGAAAATGCTAATGTTCCACCTTCAGTTTCCCCCACTATGTTTTCGTTTTGACTATAAAGGGAAACAAGGGAATCATAGGGAAATATAATGGGAAACAAACTTATTTCTGCTCTTTCATTCATGTCTCTCATTGCGTTAAATTGGTCTTTTGTTATCATTTGCAATCCTGGAGGGCATTTGCAAATGAATTTCAATATGTCCAATTCTGCAATCTTTACTTTTCTGTCTTGGAGGACAAAAACGATTGTATTCACTCATGCGTAAAATGTCCCTTTGTATAAACTAACCAGGCTGATAGCCAATTAAATAACCTTTGATGTGGCATATGACACACCGATTTTTATCAAAATCTTCCATGAAAAATATTCACAGGAAAAAGTGTTTTATTCCTTTTTTGCTGAGTGTATTATAAATAATTCTGCGACTTCTTTAACTATTCTCTCAATATTTTAAGAATTGCTGATGAAAACCATCTACTCGTGTTACATAGAATAAATTTCTGTCTGTACAATCCTTTCCACAATATTCTCCAGCATGTCTGCACACCATTGACATGGAAATCCTGATAATTATAAGGCAGGCATTGATGTCAGATAGACAGATAGATAGATAGATAAATAAAGATGTAGATAGATAAATATAGATGGATAGATGGATAGAGATAGATAGTTAGATAGATATAGATAGATAGATAGATAGATAGATAGATAGATAGATAGATAGATAGATGGGTAGATAGATCGATAGATATGATAGATAGATAGATAGATAGATAGATAGATAGATATAGATAGATGGGTAGATATAGATAGATACCGAGGTAGATAGATAGATAGATAGATAGATAGATAGATAGATAGATACCGAGGTAGATAGATAGATAGATAGATAGATAGATAGATAGATGGGTAGATAGATCGATAGATATCATAGATAGATAGATAGATAGATAGATAGATAGATAGATAGATAGATAGATAGATGGGTAGATAGATCGATAGATATCATAGATAGATAGATAGATAGATAGATAGATAGATAGATAGATAGATAGATAGATATAGATAGATGGGTAGATATAGATACCGAGGTAGATAGATAGATAGATAGATAGATACCGAGGTAGATAGATAGATAGATAGATAGATAGATAGACAGATAAATAGATAAATAAACTTGATGTTTTATTCTGGTTAAACACAATGGTATAGCAGCCTATGCATGCTGAACTGAGTTCTTTCAGTCATGTAAATACAACAAAAACATATAATTCTACGCATTATGTATAAAAAGAAAAATACTATGCAAGCCTAAACCACAATTCTATTTTAGAATGCGAATTTATGAAGTTCCAAATAAAAATGAAATTGAATGAAATGGGATAGGCAACAAAATGATTTTGTTAAAAAAGCAGTGATAAAATCATAATTAATGTAAACGGGTCTCAGCTATGTATACTTGTTTATTGTATGGTATTGTATTACCACCACTATAGATCAGTCTGTACATGACAACGAGAAAGAAAAATCGGAGTATTTGAATGCTATTTCATTTTCGGATTAACGAACGTCCGGATTTTTTTAATGCATAGCATTCCATACCATATACATACTAAACAGTAGTTTACATTAAGTGGACACTCATGACCAGGGTCTTTTGTTGTTATCCATCAAAGTGGAAGGACATCTCAGGGTTTCTTTGTTTGTTTGTTTTTTTCTTCCCCGAATTGTCCAACACACGGCATTCTATAACATATAGGTCCTATATACCACTTGTGTTGACGAGGAGTTCGACGCGACTGACTGATCACTGTACTGTATCATGACATGCGGGTATATAGTGGCAGTTTTTTACCCTTCGCTGGTCGCCTGGGCTGGTCAACGGAACAACTGGACTGGGCCGCAGGACTGGACACATATTCACCACATACATTGACATAATTATATGCGATGTCCGAATTTTGACGTCGACTCACCCTAATCCGGGACCAAGGACCAAGAGCTAAGCGACTTCAGATATAGATAATTTGCTGGAATACCCAACAAGTATTCAAACTGGGTAGTCTTTTGTAAGTGGAGGCCTGAGCAGATAAACAGATCACAAAAGGAGCAGCCAAGCCTTCTATACTGCAAAGGAATTATTTTTCTGTTACTGCACTGTGTGTATTATGAAAGTAGTGGGAAAAGAGGACAGAAGGGCTTTTTACACTAACGTCTTGTAAATTTTTGCTTAGCCCCACCGTTGGTATGGGACTATCCTTAGCCCACTTTCTGTTTACACTCGTTTTTGCCAAAGTGGGCTAGCCCCACCGATAATCCCGTACTATCTGGCCCTGCAAAATAGCAGGGTTAGCACCGCAATTGCGGTGCCAAGCAAGTGAGTGTAAACAGAACGAAAAAATAATTCGGGGCTAAGCGACGGAGACGAAGTCCGACCCCCACTGACCAATCAGAAACGAGGTAATCTAGTGCTGCCGTTGCGTGCGTGTACGTGTAGTGCACAGCGTAATCATGAATATTCATGTAGTTTGGAAAGTACCGGACTAAGAAATACGACTGTCAATTTTCTCCTTAGCCCCGGACAAGAGCTTAGTACGGGACTAATTGGCGAGTGTAAAAAGCTGAAAAAAATTGGTACGGGAGTAACGATAGTCCTGGGTCAGAGAAAGTACGAGGTTAAGAAACACAAGTGTTAAAAAGGGCTTGAGACACTGAGTAGAGTGATAATGATTCGAGAGGTGGGACCTCCTTGCTATACGTTGGATCCATCAGAAGTGAATATAAACAAATACGTGAGTTATGCAACTCTGTGCTTCTCTAAGTTCTCTGTCTCACTACTCTGGATCTGGATGTAATACAGTGCAGGACCTTTCGGTATAAAGTCCTTATACAGGAGAACTCTATAGCTAGAACTTATATAGGAGAACTCTATAGATTACTCACCCTCCCCTTCCCTCTATGTTAGTTCCTCTTTCTGTTATTTCGTCTTCTAACTTCAACAAAAACAACGCATTAGCAAATTGTTCATTATCAGTGCCATTTTGAGGAAATGGCATGATGGCAGTGAGATTGGTGAGATGAAATTTACATTAGACCATCATTTAGATCATGGAGGTAGAAAAGAACTCCATGCTTAGATCTATACGTATTTTGTTTCCACCTGAATTTAGGTCAGCACAAACCGGATGTCCCATTGGTGACGTGGGTAGGAGAACTCTATTACACAACGTTTATTGAATAGGCGTACTGCTTGACTAGACAACTTCTAGAGCGGAGTAGAAACCTATGCAACAAGAAGAGGGCACAGCTAGTATTATAGTCCCATGGCTATACATAAATGCTGTTCTGAAAGGATAAGCAACGTTGTGAAAATGGGAGAAGGATTTCTTCTGGTAACTAACTTCACACAAGTATACTAAGTGTTCCTGAATTCTTGTTTGTAGAGAGGTTCGCCGTACAGTAGTGGTCAGTTGCCCTTCATTAAGTTAATTATTGACTCTTTTCGCTTTGCTCGTAAACGTTATGTTTAATCCTCAAACGAGTAGCACGCTCATTCATTGGACTACTTCTTACTGAAACTATATCGAGCTCACCAGCATACCCATTGCAAATTTAACATATCCGAACACAAGCTCTTGGAGAAGATTTTTCCATCAATTCTCGGGTGCTTACATGTTTTTTTTTTCTTTTAGAGATAGATTTTAGCTACCTCTTGTCGCAGAGTCGCAGATAGTAAAGAAAGTAAACACAACCGCAGACAAAACGCGATTAAAATAATGCTTTCCTGATTCCGTAGAAAGTGAAGTTGTAGTTTAACTTGTGACTGTTTATTTGGTTCATTGACGCAGAAACAAAACTGCAAGAAAAGTACAAAGCTTAATATGCCCCTATAGCGCCTCTCACGCATGCCCTCTCTAATACAACTGTACACAGTGACAATGGACAAGTCGTTTTCTTTGTGAATTGTGCTGTAAGTTTTTTTCGATTGTGTATTGATTGATCTTGGAAAAGTATAGAATTGGTTTGACTCCGAGTATTTTTGTAGTTCATGCTCTCATCATACACTCAGGGATTCTGTGTTCAGTGAACTGAGTTGTGTTATTTGCATTCATATTCCTGTCAGTGTATATTGCAATGTACATCACAGCGGGAGGGGCGGGGGGGGGGGGGAGATTTATACTCTATACGGTGAAGGGACAATCATGACAATACATCTAATAAATTCTATTGCCGTATAATGTCACACTCTGCTGCTGACCTGCTGACCTTTGTGTTATTACTGGAGTAAAAATTATCCTTTCGTGAAATCTTCCTGGCATATGCCTCAATGAATTTGAATAAACCTATGTGTAGAAATACATCTATGTTGAGTGTTCACCGAGATTGTGCATCAGGCTTTTGTTGCAATTAAATAATGTGTGAATATATATATATATATATATCATATTTACACCCCCCCCCCACATACATATATATATATATATATATATATATATATATATATATATATACATATATATATATCTTGGGGAGAATGATATAATTGAGAGGTAGAAGCTCTCGACCTCAGGTCCTTATATATTATAACAATTACAACAGTAGACAAATTTATCACAATAACAAACATGAATTCTTTGCAAAAATGAACCTATGATTTATATAACGTCTTCGTAGCCACAAAGATCAAAGAAAGGCTGAAAAAATAACACAGAAAAATGAACAATCTTCTGTCAAATCCAAATTCAAATGTCAAGTCTTTTGTTAGTCGCATTGATGTCACAGAAACATGCAAGTTATGCTGAGTCAAGGGGAAGGTGCATTCCAATGTCTTTGGTTGCACATATCAGTACTTAAGCTATGATTGGCAGATGAGGTCACAACATGAATATTGGTTTGGAAGGATTTTTTTTTTTTGTGTGTGTGTAGGCGTATCCAAGTAATCTGAAGAAGAATAGAAGAAAAATTAGTTAAAAATATATGAAATGTTTCTAAATATTCGTTTCATCGCAAAAGCGATGTTAAGGGTATCATAAATGAACACAAATCAAGAAGCATTTGCATTTCAAGAAACCTTTTATGTGAAGGCTGTCCCAAAAGTATCAGGCCTTACTTATGACATTGTGTTTAATGATAGTGACCTTTGGTTTTTCGTTCTCCATATAAGATAAACATGTATCATTTCCCTTTATTTTCATTACGACGTATAAATATACTGAAGATATGAAAATAGATTCAAAATGACAGTAGAGGTATTAAAAGACAGAAATGATAAACAACCTTCTGCTTTGCTTTCTTTCGGTTTTATTTCTATTTGGATACATAAGTTTTCTTTAGCTACGTTCATCGACAGATGAAATACAAAAGTATGCGAAATAGCAAAAATATAAGATTTAACATTTCGGGAATATTCATTAATCATGCAACCAGTATTAACGCCAATACCATAACACACAGCAAAGTAGAGGAATTGCATATAAACGTTGAACTAAAAGTAAAAGGGTAAAAAACAAATGACAAAGTGGGTATTTGTGGTGGGGCAAGATAATGTAAGCACGTGCTTAAATCGGAAGGAAATCTGCGCCTAATATACATAGCTGTATTAGTTGCCCATTTAAATTTTGATAACGACAGAAAAGGAATGTCGAATTCAATATAGCGAACACATCACACTTGAATTGTCAAACTTAGAAAAAAATTGTGAGAGATGACTTTGGCATTAAATAAAGAAAAATATATCTTTTTTGTTTCGTTATCTTGAGTATGAAATGATGCAATTTATCAAAGCAATATAGGAAAACAAGAAGTGTGATAGGATTTAAGAGTTATACGAAAATAATCTTGGATAGTTATTGGATGAAAATAGTTTGGCCTGTGATGTTCTCTTGTCCTTCTTGATATAGATTTTTGTATGCAAAAATGCATTTTCCACTAATGAATTGATAAAGTCGGAATTTGATTCTTAAACTCTTTCTGACAGCAGCATTATTTGCATTTCTAACATTCAGTGAATATATACTTACTAATAACGGACTTTAAAAGAAAAGGGAGGTATATCATATTGAACGCTAAAATAAGTCATTGTAATTTATGTAACGAGAAAAATCATAAATTGCCCATTAAAGTGTGAAAAGGGATATAGCATGATCTTGTGCGTCTTACTCTTGTGAATGTTAACATTTATTTGTGATCAATAGTAGTGAATGTTTATCGGCAGACCTGATATAGTAGATACAACGTGTTAGTATATAAACACCTTAAGATGTGATTATAGTAGATGATTTTAGATTCCTACGTCAAACTGGAGTCGCTAAACCCTTTTTTAAGATAAGATTACATGTCTCTTGAACTCTCAGAATTTAGCTGGACTACTTAACTATTATGAAAACCAAAAACGTCCCTTTAAGTAAATACGCAGCGTGTCACTTCACTGCGCCACGAACCCTTCACCCAATGTATCTCCTTCTTCAGTAAAGAAAGTGCTTCTCCCGATGAAGTTGCCCTTTCCAGCAACCTCCACCACCACCGCATCGTAGTTCCCTACTTTGGTCCTCTCCACCGCCTTCCCCGTGAACTCCGAATCGTTGAGTCCACTTTGGAACCGCCGTACTTGATTCAGGTCAATGAGCCCCTTGTGCACCTGCACCGCAATTCGACCGGTCACTCCCGATCCGCAGGGGCTTCTCGCCAACTGGAATGATGATGATTTTCAAGGAAAAATATCAGAACATTCAGAATATTTTTCCTCTCTCTCTCTCTCTGCTCGATTAGGAACAAATACGTTGCTTTAGATTCTATAGGCCTATTTATATTGTCACCAGCTTTTGGAAGTTATTTTGTATGTGTTTGTTTCCATATTGATGAATCTTAAACAAGTGTTGAGCTATTTGTGTGTGTGTGTGTGTGTGTGTTTGTCTGTGTGATCGTTTTGGTACTGGTACTTATACGGAGGCTGTTTATTTCCGGTAAGGTTACGCCGACTCTGGTGTCCCAGGATACAGAGGAAGGTTTGGGGTTTGGGTTGGTTTTAGGGCCATTTATATGTGCCAGGGTCTCGTACTGAATGACAACTTCTTCTTTTCTTTTGTTTAACAGTACACATCACAACGCAGAAATTTCGAGGTCTATCCCACCAGTCATACAGTCCTCGAGCTCTACACTATGCAAAAAGGCCCAAAACCTCGACATTAAGTCCCGTGATGCCATGTCAGTTTCGTGGGCCTTTTTACTTGCCAAGTGTCACGCTCATAGGCCTCATGATTTGTTTTAAGAGCCGAGCTGGTAGACCGTGTGGACCTATGTTACTTGATGTCGAGCCCATGGGCCTTCAGTTCACTTAATGTTTATACTGTAGCTCATATGCTGTATGACTTCTGGGCTGTATGACTCGTGGGTGTCAAACTCGTGACTTGCACCAGAAAGTTCTAACCACTACACATCGCATACCTGTCCACCAGTCGCCACGCATAAGTTTGCAGAGGGATCCGTACTCCACTCATCCTTTCCATCCGTAACTATGGTCCCGTACAGGAAGGCCAGATCCGGATCAGTGGGATGAGTCACGTTCACCGCTGATCCTACTGCCTTAGCCACTGCGACCGCTGCCGATTGGATGTCTGGCATAGGTGATTTGCAAACGTCGAGTCCCAACTGGTCTGCGCTGACGTAAGCATAATATTGTCCTCCAAAACCGATGTCTACTGTTACCGCCCCATAATCAGGCACGTCGACTTCAATATCTAAACAACATGCCAAGAGCGAAATAAATAGAAAAAAAAAAGAATTGACCTTAATTGTTCAGTGTAGAAAAGTACTTGAGGATGGTTTTGTACTTCACTGTTATTACTTCATTTAGGGACTTAGCCGGTGTTGCTGCTCTGGTACCTCTCACTGTTAGTAACTGTTAGCAAGGGTCAAAACTTCTTCTCGTAACTCTCCCCATCCCCACGGTTTAATGACCACATCATTATTTTGGCCGAAGCTACAGTATGATAGGATGGGACACACAACAAAGGCATGCCCTTGACGCATTTGCGATTTGGGACAACTAAGTATCCCTATGTCCCAGATAAACAGAATGGTAGCACGTGAGAGTTACTTTGCACGCAACTCATGAAAGATTAATTAACATTACATGAACATCATTCTATCTTCATTCGGTTCACCACTTTTATTCTGCTTCCTCAATCCACCCACTTGCATTGTCATAGGTATTATAAACAAGCTGCACGTTTTGTCACCAACACCTACAGCAAGGAATCTAGCGTCACTCAACTGTTGATCTCCCTTGGATGGAAGTCACTCCAAGTAAGACGAGAAGCACATCGCCTGACTTGCTTTCACAAAATGTTGAATAATAGATTGGATATTGATTATTTATCACACACTAAACCCAAGCTCATTAGAAGTAGACGCGGACATTCTCATCAGTTTGAAGTACCATCCTCCAGACTGGAAGCCCATAGAAACTCATTTTCTACCGCACATTTAAAGTATGGAATGAACTTCCTTCTTCCGTAATCACACAAACCGACTCGGTTAAATTTAAGGAGATGTTATTAAATGGAATAATTGTTTAAACGTCCACCCTCCGGCACCTCCAGTCAAAACTCCAGTAGGAGTATTCAGGAGGACCTCAACCAAGTACCAAGTATAAACGGCCCTGCAACGAGTTAAAAAAAAGAAGAAAATATTCCATTTCCTTTGGCGACAATGTTGTCAACAATGGGAAACATATTATGAGATGATGTGACATGTTATCTTATCGCTGTCCAAAGAACTTGTTTGGAATAGCGGGCCAGGTTTTGGTCGCTTGAAAATGCAATTGCTGTCACTTTGATATACACCTTTAACTTATTTGGCCCTCTCAAGTTATCTTTAGGATGTTTAAGTAATTTCTTTTTTTTTTTAATTAGGGTTATTTTGAGTAAGGTTTATTTTACACCGTGGTTAATTTTCGATGGGTATTGTGGTTGAATATTGTCATTGTAAATTTCTGAAGGAGGCGATTAGCCCGAAAGCTTAATAGGAGAGGATGCAACTCGTATCTACATCGCAGTAAAATCTTATTATAACATAGTGAGATGCAATATTCCTTACCAGTTTTGAATGCAAACGCGGGAACGCTCAGGAATCTTGTTCTTCCAGATCTCTTGGTTTGGCCGTCATACTCTACGAAAGTTTTGACCAATCCACAGGGCCATTGTATGTTGACTTGCGTTTCAGGCGCCACCGCTTTGACGATCCCGTACTCCAGGGCATAGCGGCCAAGAACAATATTACCAGCCCCACACATCGTACCAAAACCGTCGTTGTACATTAATATTACCGCCAAATCTGCCTCATCGTGGTCGGGTTCTACGGTTAGCAACCCGTACAAATTATATCCTCGGGGTTCAAGGATTAGCGCCCGTCTCAAATGATCTAAGTTGTCTCGAACGTGGACAAATTTGGATACAACCGTATTGCCCAAGACCTTTGGGAATCCAGAGTGTAGGCCTATAATGCGGAATGGATCCCCTCCAGAATGCATTTCTACAGTGTCGATCTTATATGGGCTGGACTTGATGATAGATTCCGCCATGACAATTTGCTCCAAATTTCTATGCGAGTTATGACAATCTTAACGAGAAGTGAACAGGGGTGTCCTTTCCTCTGCTTGAACGACTGGGCTCTGCTTTATCTGACCAACGCCTCTGCAGGTATTACTAGTAGATCGCAGGAGCGTGATGCATACACACCGGGGCCCCACCATGAAAATGTTAGAATAGCAATTCTTGCTGGAATGGCAATAGCCAATCAGGGGGCGTTTCATCAACGAGTTCGTCCGAGGTTTTCACCGACAAATTTGCTATCAGTCAATCAGACACAAGGATTTCAGTAGCTTTTAACAGTTGTCAGTGTAAATCACTGACAAAAAGTTTCATAAAACGGTCCCCTGGAAGCCGAATTCTTGTCATTAACATAACAATAACATTCAAGCAAGACGTCCTCCGACCCACCACATGCCTCACAAACAGGGTCCCCTTTCAGCGCATAGCATTTTCATTGATGACCAAAGATAGCAATTGTTGTTGTTTTTTAACTATTGAAACTGAATGCAGTCCTCCGTCTTATCTCCTGGTGGCGCTTCGGGAGTATGTACCGACGAGTTGTTTCTCCCACCTCAGGCGGGTGTCAGGTAAGGTTCACTCTTGTTGAAGGCCTCTTCGTAGATCTTTCCACGCTTCTATTCCAAGATTTCTTTCTAGACGTATAGGCCTATTGTTAGTCGACTATTTATACACTGGCCGGCAGCTCCTCGGAATCGCGTCTTATATTAATGAGGAATAAAAGAAAAATATGGCTATAAATAAGCAGATAAGTCACTGATCTCTATAGGAAATATCTCAGTGGGATAAATGAGACGCTATTGTCCGGTGATAAGGAGGTCGTAGGTTCATATCCTGCCCAAGTATGGCCCATGTTTTGTTTTGTTTTGTTTTTGTTTTTGTTTTGTGGTTGTTGTTGCTGTTGTTGTTGTTGTTGTTGTTGTTTTTTTGTTTTTTTTTTGGGGGGGGGGGTTATCATGGCTAGCTCGAGAACACAGGACAGCTACTATGTCCATCTCATCTGCACAGTCGACCTCTTTATTATTTATTTGAAGCAACTGTAGCGGGGACTAACCAGTCAAGAATTGGCCTGTTTAGTCAAAAGTTCCGCCAAGAAATAAGCTGGTGTTCGATGCAGGGTGTATACCATTATCTCTCGAAACAGATGGATGCAAATAACAACAAAAACACTGATTGATTTGGTGCTTATTTCCGGACAATTTGTTAATTAGTTACAAGAAAAACAATTCGATGCAAGAATTTCATTAATGTGAAACTCAATCTTTTTTTTTCTTCTCTTTTTTTTTTTTGTAGCGAGATTTTCAACATTATTGGACCTGTTTTATGAAGAGTTAAAATTGATTATAAAGTTGATTTCAACTGTAAGTCCATGGCAGCCTGCGTGGTAAGGGAATTTAAAATCAATTTTATCTTTTGATAAAACGGGGCCCTGGTATGTGATGCTGCCGTACCATTCACACATTCCCTGCACACACACGCCTGCAATGGCTGAAAATCAAAGTCCTATTTCACACAAGTCTTATGCGAAACATTGTGTCTACTTGACTTTTATTCAAACTTGATACAAATATAATAGATGGAGTGGAATTTAACTTCATTCAGTTGGCTACTTTTATGTTCGATTGTAACTGACTATTTTGTGGTCCGCCACCCTGTTTTTATTTTAGACTTTGGCGCTTCATTTATCACTGATTTCACAGTTTTTTATTCGTAATACATGTAGTACATTGTATTGATTTTGTGTTATTATGTGTATGGAAATGTTTTGTATTGTTGGAAATTAAATAAAATGACATGATTATCTCATCCCAGTCCAGTATCTATAATATCACCACCAGCATCACTTCATCGTTATTTTATCTAATGTCATAAATAGCATCATTTTGGACCTTATTCCTCCTGCATGGAGTTCATGTAAAGTTCACGTAAGGCGATTACCTTGCACTCTCGACCCAGTTGTATCGATGAGTACCTGGCAACATGATATATGGCATGGCCCTCTGGTAGAGGAGTATGACGACACTGTAAAGGCTACATAGGGTAAGAAGATCATTACAGAGAGCCCTGCCATATGCTATATGTTTCCAGGTACCCATATATACACCTGGGTCGAGAGGTACAGCTGAGCAAGGTTACAGGAATTCCAGCCGGAATAATGTCAGAAAAAATGCTGTTTATGACATTAAAGTATAGTACATTGTACTGTATTATTATTATCATCATTATCATACGGAAGCACACTTGTGAGGTGCTGCCGCCCCCAGGGTTGCTGCATCGATAGCTGGATTAAAGTTCAACAAAATAATGTTCAAAGTATATTGTGTTCACTTTTGCACTCAGTTACTAATCTAACTGCTGATGATTCGTGTGTGTGTGTGTTACCATAAAGACACTCTACAATGTTGATGCAACTTAAAACATGTTGCGTTGCGCACAATGTATGGAAATATTCAGCTATTTCTTCTTCACCCAACATTTCTCCACCTTCTGTTTTTACTTGTGTTATTTTACCAGTTTCACATTTCTTCGGGAGAACAAAGTTCAACGATTTCCACACCTTGTCAGATTGACCATTACTGTTAATAATATTATACTTGTATATTTCCCAGTCAACAGGTGAGCTTGATTTTTTTTTTTTTTTTGCCAAACGCTTCTAATTATCTCTTTCCTTTATGAGTGAGATGACTTGATCAGTAATCCAAGGCGATTCTTTCTTTTTAACTCTTTTTTTTTCTCTTAAGGGGAGCGTGTATGTGTTGGTTAGTGTTGTATAACATATAAAAATACGCCATAAAACCTAAAATGTAAGGAGATATCACCATATTTCTCAAGAAACCATAACTGTAGACGGTTTAGTCCAGAATATTTCTATTATAATTATTGTTCCCATTTTGTATATCGAACAATAACATTGATTATGCTGATTCACATTTTTACGTTGGTTGTTTCTATCCCTGACTCACATTTTTGAACTATTTTGAAGAACTAAAGCTGGGTTGAGGGAGAAAGATTTGCGGTGACACCATGAGTATGTAGTCCTTAACCGGATCGTTGTTTGGCAGAAGAGCCTAGAAAGAGGAGAATTGAAGAGGGAAGCGACATATGAGGGTTGTAAGGAGGGCAAAAAGTGAAGAGTAGGGGACAGTAATGGGCTAGAAGTTGAAGTTGCACTAGTGGAGACGGTAGAGAAAGGAACACAGAGAGTGGTAAGGAAGAATAGTGTGAGACTTAAGTAAGATGTTCGGACATCGTTAGAAGGAGAAAGATGAAATAGAAGGGAAGAGGAAGAGGGAGGAGTTGAATGTTGGAAAATCATGGAGATAGGAGAGAGAAGTGAAGATTTATGAAACCAAGAGAAGAACGAAGTCGACTAGAGGAAAGAGAAATGAAATACTTCTGACGAAGGACTGTCAACCTGCCCGAAACGTCAAGTTCCTCGGTTCTCCTAGCTAGACATCTTGCTCTACCTTCACTAGCACCTTTTACTCAGTATTTCATTTCTCTTTCCTCTCTCTCCTACACTTTACGCTACTTTTCTTTTCTTTTCTTTTCTTTTCTCTTTTCTTTTCCTCTTTTTCATTTTATTTCTTCCTTCCATACAACCCAACGATCCTTTTTCAGGACCACTTGTATTAATTAACAGTTTTCTTCACAGGTTATTTCTCTTGCCTTCTCCCCTCAATCTCTCATTTTGCATTTCTCCCACAGGAACCTTTTCAGGATTTAACTGTCATCAATTTTCCTCTCCATATTTTTTCTATCCTCTGCAGCATTTATTTTTAAGATCCACCCAATCCCCCTCTCCTTTATTTCTTGAATTTCATTTTTTCTTCTTTTCTTTGTCCCCCCCCCCCTCTCTCTCTCTCTCTCTCCCTTCTCTCAACATAGACTCATCTCTCCTCGACTTACCATTCCTCCGCGGCATTATTCGTCCTTTCTCCATTGATTCCGCATTACATAGTCCACATCGTTCGCCGACTTCGTTCTTCTCTTGGTTTCATGAATCTTCACTTCTCTCTCCTATCTCCATGATTTTCCAAAATTCAACTCCTCCCTTCTATTTTATATTTCTCCTTCTAACGATGTCCAAACATCTTACTTGATTCTCACTCTATTCTTCCTTACCACTCTCTCTGTTCCCTTCTCTACCGTCTCCACTAGTGCAACTTCATCTTCCAGCCCATAGCTGTCCTCCACTCTTCACTTTTTGCCCTCCTTACAACCCCTATATGTCGCTTCCCTTTTCAATTCTCCTCTTTCTAGGCTCTTCTGCCAAACAACGATCCGGTTAAGGACTACATACACATGGTGTCAACGCAAATCTTTCTCCCTCATTGTTTCACCATGCAAACCTTCAAACAACACATAAAGCTGGGTTTTTGTTTCATCTGCAAATGATAAATATTGTCTTTAATTTTTGTGTCTTTGCGTCGCATTATCATGCTATATTGAATATCATGTGGCCTCAAAATTTCTGTATTAGAATTCATTTTCCGTACTTTAAAATGAATGATAAATATTTGTCTGAAATTGAAAATTCATTCTTGTTTAAGATTGTGCTATTGTGTGCTATTCATTACCAATTATCCTTCGGATTCCAATGTGTTCAGTTTATGTCATGTTTGATGAAAGTGAAGCGCTGTTCGTGCCACATCCTAGTCTAGCTTCTGGACTCTTTTTACTCGTAGGGGTGATTCAGTGTACGCGACAAGCCGTATGAGGGCTTGACGCCCGAGGATTGCGATACGCCGAAAACTGCGATACCCGAGAACACTCGGGCGCGCAGTCTCTCGATTATCGCAATCAGAAAATTTGCGCCCTCTCTTGGTTTATCGCACCAAGGAAAAGGGGACGGAGCCCAGACTAGCCACATCCCGGCATAGAAGCGGAGTTTTGTTCCCGATGTGTAGAGCTGTTGACAACTTCTTTTTCTCTGTGAGACCGACTGCTGTAAGATCGTTGATTATGAAGTATAAAGTTTCCATTCTTCAATACATTTCAACTGTTGTACATCAAGTCCTCTTCGTCCTGGTATAAGACAACAGCTGCTCATGGATGTGACGAGGATTGTTCTCGATGAGCGCTCGTTCCACATTTGCTGTGGTGTTTAACTCTTTATGTGCCATGGTGTAAACCCCATGTGTGCCACATTATCCTGAGACACAAATGTAGCCGTGCTTTGGGGAAACAATCCGCTTTTCAAATCTCTTTAAGTTAAAGTATATTTTTGAAAGAAGATATTATTCAGAGGGGTGAAGGCTCAGGTTTGAGTTTCTTCAGTTTGTCTCCCTCTACAAATGAAAATTTGTTAAGATCGCAACTGGACTGATCAGCAGTTGCGATCTTAACAAATTTTCATTTGTAGAGGGAGACAAACTGAAGAAACTCAAACCGAAGTAGATTTTTGTTACCCTGAAAATGTAATGAGCAAAGTTGTCCAGAAAATGCCAAACGTTGCTTTGATGTAAATTATATGACAAATCTACGATCGTTTTTCAAATGATCAGTACCCATATCATTGTAAAGGCATTACTTTTGCACGCAAAACAGAGCCAGTAGGGAACATCACTTGATAGCCAATCACCACATAAAAATCAAGCTGGCTGTTATGGTGGCCCTGAAGTACGCTCGACGACAGGTCATGTGTGCCGTGAATTTTGCGACCAGGTCGCGAAATTCGCGATTTGGGACGCCAAGTTCTTGACCTGGGACACAAACTTGGCGACCGGGGACACGAATTTGGCGACCGGGGACGCAAAATTCGCGTCCTGTGGTCACGAAATTCGCGACTTTGGGTCGCGAATTTCACGACCCAAAGTCGCGAAGTTTGCGACCGCAGAACGCGAATTTTGCGTCCCCGGTCGCCAAAGTCGTGTCCCGGGTCATGAAATTCGCGTCCCGGGTCACGAACTTGGCGTCCCAAATCGCGAATTTCGCGACCTGGGGCCCGTTTCATAAAACTTGTCATCAGTGACAAGTTGTCATAGATGTGACAAGCTACTGAAATCCTTACATCAGCTGATTGGCTGAGAGCAAATTTGTCATAGAAATGTGGCAGTTGTCACTGATGACAAGTTTTATGAAACAGGCCCCTGGTCGCAAAATTCACGGCGCACAATAAATATGACCTTTGTCGAGCGTACTTCAGGGCCATCATAACCTGTGGCAGGAGTGGAATCACGAGAAACGCTTCATCGTACTAGGCCTCGCGCTCCTTTTCCGGGCTCCCACAGAAACCTGTGTTAAATGCAGCATCTTCCATAAATCGTAAAAAAAAAAAAAAAAAAAAAAAAAAATCAGTAGAATCATAGATTTTTTTTTTTTTAAATTGAAGCAGAGGAAGGGAAATTTTCTCTGCTTTCAAGCAAACAACATATTTTGGGATGTTTTCCAGCTCTAAAAAAAGTTAAGAGCCTCGATACGATCCTAGTCATCCAGTCACTCTCAAAAACAATAAAAATAGCAAATTACCTCATATATCAATAAAAATTCATTAAAAATACAAAAACCCTGATTCATTCAACTTCTTCATAGCCTGCAGAAGCTCCTGTCCTCAAGCAATGTCAAACACTACCAAAGGTGGCAATTTTCTACTTGACTGATTTTTAATGATTTTCTTGGTAAAAAATAACATAACCTCATCTTTGTACTGCCTTCCCTGTAGGCAATGCGCGAGTTGAATTAGGAGCGTGAGGCCACTGTGGCATTTGGCGATTTATCGGTCCGTTTGGGTGGCTTTGTACTTTTGAGCAGAATATGCGAAGATGCCACGCCGTCGACTGAGTTGGAGGTGCGAACGTGGCTCAAAAAGAGTTAATTCGTCGCCAAGGATCTTCTCTGCGGTCTGAATGCAGTCCTCCGTCTTGTCTCCTGGTGGCGCTTCGGGAGTATGTACCGACGAGTTGTTTCTCCCACCTCAGGCGGGTGTCAGGTAAGGTTCACTCTTGTTGAAGGCCTCTTCGTAGATCTTTCCACGCTTCTATTCCAAGATTTCTTTCTAGACGTATAGGCCTATTGTTAGTCGACTATTTATACACTGGCCGGCAGCTCCTCGGAATCGCGTCTTATATTAATGAGGAATAAAAGAAAAATATGGCTATAAATAAGCAAGATAAGTCACTGATCTCTATAGGAAATATCTCAGTGGGATAAATGAGACGCTATTGTCCGGTGATAAGGAGGTCGTAGGTTCATATCCTGCCCAAGTATGGCCCATGTTTTGTTTTGTTTTGTTTTTGTTTTTGTTTCGTGGTTGTTGTTGTTATTGGTTTGTTTTTGTTTTGTTTTGTTTTGTTTTGTTTTGTTGTTGTTGTTTTTTTTTTGGGGGGGGGGGTTATCATGGCTAGCTCGAGAACACAGGACAGCTGCTATGTCCATCTCATCTGCACAGTCGACCTCTTTATTATTTATTTGAAGCAACTGTAGCGGGGACTAACCAGTCAAGAATTGGCCTGTTTAGTCAAAAGTTCCGCCAAGAAATAAGCTGGTGTTCGATGCAGGGTGTACACCATTATCTCTCGAAACAGATGGATGCCAATAACAACAAAAACACTGATTGATTTGGTGCTTATTTGCGGACAATTTGCTAATTAGTTACAAGAAACACAATTCGATGCAAGAATTTCATTAATGTGAAACTAAATCTTTTTTTCTTCCTTTTTTTTTGTAGCGAGATTTTCAACATTATTGGACACTGTTTTATGAAGAGTTAAAATTGATTATAAAGTTGATTTCAACTGTAAGTCCATGGCAGCCTGCGTGGTAAGGGAATTTAAAATCAAGTTTATCTTTTGATAAAACGGGGCCCTGGTATGTGATGCTGCCGTACCTTTCACACATTCCCTGAACACACACGCCTGCAATGGCTGAAAATCAAAGTCCTATTTCACACAAGTCTTATGCGAAACATTGTGTCTACTTGACTTTTATTCAAACTTGATACAAATATAATAGATGGAGTGGAATTTAACTTCACTCAGTTGGCTACTTTTATGTTCGATTGCAACTGACTATTTGTGGTCCGCCACCCTGTTTTTATTTTAGACTTTGGCGCTTCATTTATCACTGATTTCACAGTTTTTTATTCGTAATACATGTAGTACATTGTATTGATTTTGTGTTATTATGTGTATGGAAATGTTTTGTATTGTTGGAAATTAAATAAAATGAAATGATTATCTCATCCCAGTCCAGTATCTATAATATCGCCACCAGCATCACTTCATCGTTATTTTATCTAATGTCATAAATAGCATCGTTTTGGACCTTATTCCTCCTGCATGGAGTTCATGTAAAGTTCACGTAAGGCGATTACCTTGCACTCTCGACCCAGTTGTATCGATGAGTACCTGGCAACATATATGGCATGGCCCTCTGGTAGAGGAGTATGACGACACTGTAAAGGCTACATAGGGTAAGAAGATCATTACAGAGAGCCCTGCCATATGCTATATGTTTCCAGGTACCCATATATACACCTGGGTCGAGAGGTACAGCTGAGCAAGGTTACAGGAATTCCAGCCGGAATAATGTCAGAAAAAAATGCTGTTTATGACATTAAAGTATAGTATATACATTGTACTGTATTATTATTATCATCATAGCAGCACCCGTGGAAATCCACGGGTCTGAGGGGTTTTATTTTTTTCCCCATAATTATATACGATTTTGCACATTTTTATTGATGAAATAAAAAGAAAAGTTTTCTGGTTCTTTCGTTACTTGTGCACATGCTCTCTTCTACCCATGACCACCCCCCCCCCCCACACACACACATTTCGATCCCCGCAAAACAACAACAACAACAACAACAACAACAACAACAACAACAACAACATCAAACAAAAGGCAACAAACATTCAGGGAAAAATTACCAAAAAACGCTGAGATTCTCCGAAAGTTCTGCCCACAGATTCTTCACGTCGGAACGGGGAGATACCCTTGACACTATGACTTTGATACTTATCACCCCCTGCTCTTGCCTCCATGCAGGAATCAACGGCTGGTCTGTTAAGGCCTCCCATTTTTTTTTATTTTTATTTCTTTTCCCACGTTATGATAGAAGAATGAAATATTTTTGTCTTCATTTGCTCCCTCCTATATGTTTTTATCACCAAAAACTCGGTTTGATAGATCATAGAACCATCCGTTTATCTGCTTCACACTGTGCATCACCATTATTATTATTATCATCATATTATCATTCTTATAATTATTATTATTGTTGTTATTATTATTATTATGATTATTGATATTTGGGGGAATCATAGTCATTAGGTTTTTTAAAGTATCAAGGCACCCTTGGGAGTTTTTTCTTTAATATTTCTTCACCCACGTTATGAGAGAACAAATAATACACGAAGAATATTTTCATCTTCTTTTACTCCCTCATTTCTGTTTTTATCATCAAAACTGGGTTTGATGGATCATAGAACCACCCGTTTATCTCATTTTTACTGTTCATTGATATTATTGTTATTATTATTATTATTATTATTATTATTACTATAACATAACAACTATTTATGGGAGAAGAGATCGAGAGTAGAGTCATAATATAGGAATGAACCAAAGGAGGCGGAAGTGTTGATTTGTTAAGAATTGTAAAAATAAGTTTCCCCCATTTTTCTGCTCTTGATAAAAAGCTTTTCTGAAGAAAATCATGCGCAAACTGTAAAAAAAAAAAAAAAAAAAAAACTACTTCACTGCACTAACATACGTAATATTGTGCTACTTCATAGACCCCCTAGTGTTTTTGTTGTTATTGTGCTGACAGAAAATGAAATATTTTCGTCTTCATTTGCTCCCTCCTTTTGCTTACAAAAAAAGAACCACCCGTTTATCTGCTTCAGACTGTACACTTTTATTATTATTATTATTATTATTAATATTATTATTATTATTATTATTATCATTATTATTATTACGATCATTATATTATTATTATCAATAATTATGATATTTTTATCATTATTATCATCATATTATTATTATTTTATTATTATTATTATTATTCGGTGAGTACCTGGCAACACATATGGCATGGCCCTCTGGTAGAGGAGTATGACGACACTGTAAAGGCTACATAGGGTAAGAAGATCATTACAGAGAGCCCTGCCATATGCTATATGTTTCCAGGTACCCATATATACACCTGGGTCGAGAGGTACAGCTGAGCAAGGTTACAGGAATTCCAGCCGGAATAATGTCAGAAAAAATGCTGTTTATGACATTAAAGTATAGTACATTGTACTGTATTATTATTATCATCATTATCATACGGAAGCACACTTGTGGGGTGCTCCCGCCCCCAGGGTTGCTGCATCGACAGTTGGATTAACGTTCAACAAAATAATGTTCAAAGTATATTGTGTTTACTTTTGAACTCAGTACTAGTATTCTAACTGGTGATGATTCGTGTGTGTGTTTTACCATAAAGACACACTACAATGTTGATGCAACTTAAAACCTGATGCGTTGCACACAATTGTCAACTTGACTGAAGACCAATGAGTTCAGTCTAGCGTTTAAAGGGGCGCTGAAATCCAAATGCAAGTTGATTTGTGTTGATTTATGTTACCCTCAACATCACTTTTGCGGTAAAACAAATATCTAGCAACATTTCGTATTTTTTTAACGATTTTTTTTTCTTCTATTTTTCTTCAGATTACTTGGGAACGCTCACAAAAAATCCTTCCAAACCAATCAATATTAATATTCTTGAGATGACCTCATCTGTCAATCATTGCTAAAGTACTGAAATGTTTAACAAAAGACATTGGAATACACCTCCCTCTCGACTTAGCATGCATGAGATATTTATGTATCCTCTGCTCTAGCAGAGTACATGAATATCTTGTGCTATGGATATATAAGTCGTGTATGAATAAAATGTATATATGCGTTTGAAAGTGGAGTTATACGACCTGAAAGCTGTTATCAGGCAAAAGTTCCATTTCACTATACATTGGGTTTGCATATTCAAACAGATGAGTAACTACAACGAATATAAGCAACAACAAAAAAGACTGCCCATATATGTTTATAAATGTGTGGCTTGTCATACACGGCCGAGCCGATGGGAAATGCGTGGCACACGAGTGCATGTTTAATTTGAACGCCCTTTTCAGACGTTTATTTGAGAAACTCATGAAATCGCATGCTGATGAAATTAAGTTGAATAAACTAATTACCTTGTGAATGATGATATTGGTGATCATTCAAATTCTCTCGAACTTGAATTGAATGATCGCATAGTTAAATTGAATGCAAATCTGATGAAACTGAACGAGAAAACCTACATTATGAAACACGCAAGACACCGAATCTTTCGTCTAACGTACGCATTGATTTTGTATCTTTTAAACAGTCTGTCTGTGGAAAATCCATTTCAGGCCACAGTGTGTATAAGCTAATTGTGAGATTGGAAGCGGCAAGTGTATCACGGTGAACTTCAATACGAGGTATAGGGCAATCTGGAAAGTAGAGCAC
The DNA here is from genome assembly GCF_964275005.1 of Diadema setosum. Taxonomy (NCBI): domain Eukaryota; kingdom Metazoa; phylum Echinodermata; class Echinoidea; order Diadematoida; family Diadematidae; genus Diadema; species Diadema setosum. The sequence continues at coordinate 1,919,149 of NC_092691.1, read as the reverse complement.
TCACCACAAAAAAGCCAGGCTATCTGGGCCCTCATAAAAAGTTGATATGATAGAAAATCTTGCTGGAATGGCAATTATGGTAATGACAAGAAACCAGCTTCCTGACTGGCTGTCGCTATGGGAAATTGCCATTCCAGCAAGAGTTGCTCTCCTAACATCTTTTATGATATAGGGTCCCGGTGTGCATGTATCACCACTCCTGAGATATCAATTAATGCCTGTATAGGTATATATTTGATCAGTTGTATAAGCAGAGCTGAGTCGTACAAGCAGAGCTGAGTCGTACAAGCAGAGGAAAGGTCACCCCTGTTCACTTCTCGTTAAGATTTTCATAAATCGCATAGAAATTTGGAGCAAATCGTCATGGCGGAATCTATCATCAAGTCCAGCCCATATAAAATCGACACTGTAGAAATGCATTCTGGCGGGGATCCATTCCGCATCATAGGCCTACATTCTGGATTCCCAAAGGTCTTGGGCAATACGGTTGTGGAAAAATTTGTTCACGTTCGAGACCACTTAGATCATTTGAGACGGGCGCTAATCCTTGAACCCCGAGGAAATAATTTGTACGGGTTGCTAACCGTAGAACCCGACCACGATGAGGCAGATTTGGCAGTAATGTCAATGTACAACGACGGTTGTGGTACGATGTGTGGGGCTGGTAATATTGTTCTTGGCCGCTATGCCCTTGAATACGGGATCGTGAAAGCGGTGGAGCCTGAAACGCAAGTCAACATACAATGGCCCTGCGGATTGGTCAAAACTTTCGTAGAGTATGATGACCAAACCAAGAGATCTGGAAGAACAAGATTCCTCAGCGTTCCCGCGTTTGCATTCAAAACTGGTAAGGAATATTGCATCTCAGTATCTTATGATAAGATTTTACTGCGATGTAGATACGAGTTGCATCCCCTTTATTAAGCTTTCGGGCTAATCGCCTTCGTCAGAAATTAACAATGACAATATTCAACGACAATATCGATCGAAAATTAACCACGGTGTAAAATCAAACTTACTCAAATAACCCTAATTGTAAAAATTCAAAATAAACTTAAACATAACGATAACTGAGAAACATTTCTTTACACAATAGTACAAAATATTTTAACAGATACCAGATAACAAAAATAATAAAAGTGTGAAATTGAAAGGGAAAACATATTATCACAAATCATATTTTCAGTCGGTTCTTAACATGTGAGACTGAAAGAATCTTAAAGAAACACAAGTAAAAAAAACAACGACTTATATGCTTCCACGAGCCTCCTCGGTCGCTTTCAACCTCGTGCCGCTAGAGCATGATATTCAGTGCACTCCCTTTATAGCGAAGTCCTCGGGACTGGCCAGCAGGTTTCTTTCGTTATGTCGAAACTTCGTTATAACAAAACAGTAATGTATTTATAAAGACACATAGATGATAATTTTGTACGGAAGCCCATTCGTGCCACGCAGGATAAAACTTTCAGTGGAGCTAACTGGCGGCCGCCACATAATTATCGATATCGATATTTCTCATAATTATCGATATCGATATTTCTCATAATTATCGATATCGCTAAACGATAATTAAGTGGCGTCCGCCAGATAATTAAGTGGCGGCCGCCAGAAAATTAAGTGGCGGTCGCCAGATAATTATCTGGCGGTCGCCACTTAATGGGGAGAGTTAGGGGAAGAAGCTTTGACCCTTGCTAACAGCGAGAGCTCCCAGAGCAGCAACACATGAAGTAATAACCGTGAAGTACAAAACCCTCCTCAAGTACTTTTCCATGCTGAACAATAAGGTCAATTGTCAGTTGTATGTGAATGTATTCATCTTTTTATATATATATCTATTTCATTCTTGACATGTGGATTAGATATTGAAGTCGACGTGCCTGGTTATGGGGCAGTAACAGTAGACATCGGTTTTGGAGGAGCATATTATGCTTACGTCAGCGCAGACCAGTTAGGCCTCGACGTTTGCAAATCACCTATGCCAGACATCCAATCGGCAGCGGTCGCGGTGGCTAAGGCAGTAGGATCAGCGGTGAACCTGACTCATCCCACTGATCCGGATCTGGCCTTCCTGTACGGGACCATAGTTACAGATGGAAAGGACGAGTGGAGTACGGAGCCCTCTGCAAACTTATGCGTGGCGACTGGTGGACAGGTATGCGATGTGTAGTGGCTGGAACTTTCGGGTGCACGTCACGAGTTTGACACCCACGAGTCATACAGCCCAGGAGTCATACAGCCTAAGAGCTATAGTGAATTGAAGGCCCATGGGCTCGATATCAAGTAACATAGGTCCACACGGTCCACCAGCTCGGCTCTTAAAGCAAATTGTGAGTCCTATGAGCGTGACACTTGGCAAAAAGGCCTCCGAAACTGACATGGCATCACGGGACATCATGTCGAGTTCTTGGGCTTTTTTTTTTTTTTTTTTTTTTTGCGTAGTGTAGAGCTCAAGGGCTGTATGACTGGTGGGATAGACCTCGAACTTTCTGCGTTGTGATGTGTACTGTTAAAAAAAAATGAAGTTGTCATTAAGTACGAGACCTTGGCACATACAAATGGCCCGAAAACCAACACAAACCTCAAACCTTCCTCTGTACCCTGGAACACCAGGGTCGGCGTAACCCTACCGGAAATAAACAGGCTCCATATAAGTACCAGTACCAAAACGATCACACAGACAAACACACACACACACACACACAAATAGCTCAGCACTTCTTTAAGATTCACCAATATGGAAGCAACACATATCTACACAAAATAACTTCCAAAAGCTGGTGACAAATATGAATATCGAATCTAAAGCGACGTATTCATCCCTAATCGAGCAGAGAGAGAGAGAGAGGGGAAAAAAAGCTTTTGAAAGTCTATATTGATATTTTTCCTTGAAAATCATCAACATTCCAGTTGGCGAGAAGCCCATGCGGATCGGGAGTGACGGGTCGAATTGCTCTGCAGGTGCACAAAGGGCTCATTGACCTGAATCAAGTACGGCGATTCCAAAGTGGACTCAACGATTCGGAGTTCACGGGGAAGGCGGTGGAGAGGACCAAAGTAGGGAACTACGATGCGGTGGTGGTGGAGGTTGCTGGAAAGGGCAACTTCATCGGGAGAAGCACTTTCTTCACTGAAGAAGGAGATACATTGGGTGAAGGGTTCGTGGCGCAGTGAAGTGACACGCTGCGTATTTACTTAAAGGGACGTTTTTGGTTTTCATAATAGTTAAGTAGTCCAGGTAAATTCTGAGAGTTCAAGAGAGATGAAATGTATTGCAACTGATTGACAAATTGCCCTACATCGACCTAAATAAGTCAGTTGCAATGAAAACATCTCGGCGGAAGAATTTCATGAATTTGAATAAGATGAAATCTAATTTAAAAAAAAAGTTCAGCGACTCCAGTTTCACGTAGGAATTTAAAATCATATATACTATAATCATGTCTTAATGTAATTATACTAACACGTAGGCATATATCTACTAGGGTCTGTCGATAAACATTCACTTCTACTGATCACAGGTGAATGTTGAATGTTAAATGGTAATACGCACAAGATCATGCTATATTCCTATTCACACTTTAATGGGCAATTTAAGATTTTTCAGTTACATAAATTACAATGACTTACTAGCGTTCAATATGATGTACCTTGTTTTTATTTTAAAGTCCTTTATCAGTAAGTATATATTCACTGAATGTTAAAAATGCAAATAATACTGCTGTCAGAAAGAGTCTAAGAATTAAATCGCGATTTTTCAATTCATTAGTGGAAAAATGAGCAAAGTTTGCGTTTATCAATCTATGTTAGAAAATGCATGTTTGCATAGAAAAATCCATATCAAGAAGGACGAGTGAACTTCATTTGCCAAACTATTTTTATCCTATATCTATCCAAGATTATTTTCTTGCAACTCTTAAATCCGATCGCACTTCTTGTTTTCCTATATTGCTTTGATAAATTGCATCAATTTCATACTCAAGATTACGAAACAAAAGGACATTGATCATTCTTTTTTAAATACCAAAGTCATCTCGCACAATTCAATTTTTTCTAAGTTTTGCAACTCAACTGTGTTTGTTCGCTGTATTGAATTCGAAATCCCTTTTATCTCGTTATCAAAATTACAATGGGAAACTAATACAGCTATGCAGGCGCAGACTTCCCACCGACTTAAGCACGTTTTTACATTATCTTGCCCTGCCGCACATGCCCACTTTGTCATTTGTTTTTTACCCTTTTCCTTTAAATTTTAGTGCAAAGTTTATATGCAAATCTTCTACTCTGCTGTGTGTTGACATTGGCGTTAATTGTTATATTTGTTGCGTAACTAATGAATATTCCTGAAATATTAAATCTTATATCTTTGCTATTTCGCATACTTTTGTACTTTATCTGTCTATGTACGTAGCTAAAGAAAAATTTTTGTATACATATAGAAATAAAACCGAAAGAAAGCAAAGCAGAAGGTTGTTTATCATTTCTGTCTTTTAAGACCTCTACTGTCATTTTGAATCTATTTTCATATCTTCAGTATACATCATAATGAAAACAAAGGGAATGATACATGTTTATCTAATATAGAGAAAGAAAAAACAAAGGTCACTATCATACACACTGTCATAAGTAAGGTCTAATACTTTTGGGACAGCCTTAGCATTAAAGGTTTCCTGAAATACAAATGCATGTTGTTTAATGTTAATTTACGATACCCTCAACATCACTTTTGCTATGAAACGAATATCTAGAAACATTCCATATATTTTAATTAATTTTCTTCTATTTTTCTTCATATTGCTTGGATACACCTACACGCACACACGCACACACACACACAAAAATCCTTTCAAACCAATACTCCCGTTGTGACCTCATCTGTCAATCATAGCTAAAGTACTTATGTGCAACCAAAGACATTGGAATGCACCTTCCCCTCGACTCAGTATAACTTCCCTGTTTCATGACATTTGAATTTGGATTTGACGGAAGATTCTTCATTTTCCTCTATTATTTTTTTCAGCCTTTCTTTAATCTTTGTGGCTACGAAGACAATTTATAAATCATAGGTTCATTTTTGCAAATTAATTCGTGTTTCTTACTGTGATAAATTTGTCTGCTGTTGTCATTGTTATAATAAAAATGAAAGATCACTTACGCATGAGTGACACCTTGCTCATTTTTGCAATGTTTACTTTTGTGCCCTGGAAGAGAAAAACAGAATATGTTCACTCATGGTATGCGTAAAGTTTCCCTTTTAATTGACCTATCAGGTTGATAGCCAATAAAATTACCTTCAATATGGCATATAATACATGTACATTGATTTTATGAGAAATATTAACTTCAAAAAAGTATTTACTTTTTTTTTGCTGAATATACGTGTTTGTGTGTGTGTGTATGTGTGTGTGTGTGTGTGTACTACACATAATAATGTCACTTTAAGTTAGCCATGATAGTGACCAAAATTCAACAAAACATCCAAAATTAGCTACGAAAGACCAATCGTGGCGTTTGTAGCCGCCTCGCACGACAGTGGGATCACATTTCCTTATAATTAATATTAATATATATATATATACATATATATATATATATATATATATATATATATATATATATATATATATATATAAATACAGTACATTCACCCATCATTTCTTTGCAACAAAAGACTGGGGGCAAATCTCTGTATAAACACTCACAGAATGTGTTGTTACACAAAAGATTCATCTAAATTCACTGAGGCATATATCCCAGGAAGATTTCATAAAAGGAGAATTTTCACTCCAGCAATAACACAAAGGTTAGCAGGTCAGCAGTAGAGTGTGACAATACGGCAATAGAATTTATCAGATATATTGTCATGATTGTCCCTACACCGTAGAGAATAAGTCTGCCCCCCACCCCACGCTGTGATGTACATTGCAATATACACCGACAGGAATATGATGCAAATAACACAGCAGTTCACCGAACACAGAATCCAAGCGTATGATCAGCAACAAAAATACTCCGAGTCAAACCAATTCTCTACTGTTCCAAGATCAATCAATAACACAATCGAAAATAAAAAACTTACAGCATAATTCACAAAGAAAACGACTTGTCCATTGTCACAATTTATTGGTTTCATACAAGCAATACAGCCAAATATTTGTACAGTAATCAAATGTCGAGGAAAACCACGAAAAAGCCAGTGGCTTGAAGATTGTGATTCCCTATACAGAAGTACATCAAAAAAACAGATTGGCATGAAAATACAAAATACAAAATGTTACATAATAACACTGGATACTCAATAATAGACAAAAAAATACACATAAAAACAAACAGAACATACATAAATACAGCACAAAACAAAACGTCATGAATGTATATTGTTCCAATACCTTGATAAAATGTAATTAATCATAAGATTCAAAGAGATATTATTTCAATTTCAACTTAAAATGATTTAAACTCATAATGCACTTAAAATTATATTCCAATGAATTCCATATTTTTGCACCTTTATATTGCACTGAGTTCCTATATTTCATCTTAGATCGGCATAATGGCAAGACAAAGTTTTGTTTATAACGTTGTATTAAAATTATGACTCATAGAATGCGTTTTAAAATAATCATCAAAAATACACGGCAATATCGAATGTACATATTTAAACATAAAAATACTCGTTCTATAAAAGATCCTATCTTTGAGAGATAAACAGCCTACGTCTTTGAAAAGGGGAGGAGTGTGAGTAAGATAGTGAGAGTTTGTACACAGTCGAATAGCTTTTTTCTGAAGAACAGTAAGACGATTTAAGTCACGCTCAGTGGCTCCAGACCAAACCAAGTTACAGTAATCTACGTGAGATCTTGCATCGAACGGGTCGGCAGGTTCGTACAGTGATCGAGTGAAAGAAGAATTGGTTACAGTATTCGTTTGGTTATATGAGACAACTCAGTATTTATGCTTGAATACGGCGTGGCCCAAAAGAGTGCTATAAAACTGACTATTAAGTGCAAAAGCATGAATGAACGAAAGATTATCTTTAGTATAGGTTTTACCGGCCAATTTCGCACTTTTGTCAGTCCATTTTGATAAAAGGTTCATTCAATTTAGCGAAAATCCTCATCACTGCACATTCTGTCATTCAAAATTGCAAATTGTTCGTTCAATTTAGCATTCCGATCAATGAGATTTGCACATGTGCCTTTCGAATTCGTAAAACGGGCATTCAAATTGGCACGTGCTCTTCAGTAATTCAAATTCGCCAGCACTGGCGAAAGGGGTATTTCAGTCATTCAATTTCGCGTATGGGCAGTCAAATTCCTCCATATATATTATGTTCATTGAAATTAACGTCATGTTGTTTCTTTTTTGAAAAGGTGATAACATATAAACGCGTATTTCTATGTGACTTATTGTTTCATCCACGCACTGTTAAGCAGTAAAAGTATCATATTTTTGACCATATCATATAACTCGAGTTTGCTGTTCTGTAACGCCCCTTTTCTTTCATACATGACATTTTAGGCCTACATGTACCAATACTCTAGTTTAACTTCATCTTCTTACAGTCATGACGGCACAAGTTAGATACAGACGTATTTCTCAAGGGGACAGAAAAAGAATTATAGGAATATTTGATGATCATAAGCTTGACTTCCTACAACTGGCCGACACACGGAATAAAGCGCTCAACGGCGAGATAAGTTGTGGCCATGCACATGTTACAGTATCTTCGGATTTGAAGAGACACTAAGCACGTTAAAAAAAAAAATGTTGCCAAAATCTCTGAAATGAGTGCGAAAATATGAAATGTAATGACGCTTGGAAAACAATAACTATGTTAAGAAAATAAAGAAAGAAGCAAACCATAAGCATGCGTGCTAAATTGACTGCAAAAGATGTTAAATTGATTGCCAAAAAATGAATTGGAATGAACGAGAGCAGCATGTCCGTGATCACGTGACTATATCATTCTAAACTGAATGAGCGAATAACCAAATGGTGCTTGTTTTACGAATTTCAACTGAAAAAGTGTTAATTAGAATTAATTTGAATGCTCCAAATGAAGAGATGATAAAATTGAACTACCGAACATGTCATCTATGGTATATTTTGCTAAATTGAATGCAGCAATTAGGAATTGGACTGACAAAAGTGCGAAATTGGCCGGGAAAACCTATAGTTGATAGAAGAACACTTCCTATTTTGAAACCACAATCATCAATTCTCGTGCAGGCGTTTCGATTCTATTCATTTTTCCTGAAAAAAAAAGATGACAAAGACTGATCACTACTGTTTATGAGCCCAAAAAGGTACAAAAAATGCATTCAGTTGTATTCATTCATTTTATCCGTTTTCAGTACCTATCTTTGACGCATTCGTTATCAGTTTTTACGGCTTCACTATCGCTCAGTCAAGTAGGATATCAGTGCCCAAAGTTACAGATTTTGTAAATCACAAATTTTCATGGAGATCAAAGCGCCTGCACAAAGATTGATTACCATTGTGTCAAATAAAATTTGAGGTGTTCTTTCTATTGAATAATGTAACGATTTCATTCATTCGCTCATATCTTTTTAAAGAAGAGACAGTTTTGTAGCACTCTGTCTGCCGGGACACCATGTATAATATAATAGGTTCGTTCATATGCATTCGATATTTGCAGTGGATGTGAAGAATAGCAAATCTAAGTTTGATGTCTCATAAAAAAAAAAAAGTTACACCGCCACGCTTCGTAAGTGCATTACATATAGGTGGGCTGAAATTAATTTGGTTTAAAATGAAACATAGGCCTATATGCCCATAAATGCACCGTAGAGTTGAAAAAAAAAAAATGACTATTCTATAACCCTAATGAGTCGTGTTTTCTTTGTCATTATTGTTCTCATTACTAAAGAATGAAAAAGTGAATGAAAAATATGTATGTAGTCATTGATAAAGTATAGGCCCAAGAGAGTGTAAAAGAAAATATATGTATCATTAATTTCTAAATTCATGAAGTGTGCTGGTGGAACAGAGTACATTATTATGAAAATAAAACAATATAACATTTTACACTAGCAAGATGAAAATCTTGGTTGTTTATTTTTTGTCAACTCAGCCAATCGATATCAAGGTGGACTTCAAGCAATGTACATACAACTTTCAATAAAACAAAAAACCTTATTAAGCGAAGCAAAAGTGTAACATCTACGTCAATAAAAGTAAAGTAAGTCACTGAGCATTTATGAATGTTACAACTACTGTTTTAACACGTCAGCGTAAGAAATAGATTTTATATCAACGTAACCAACTTCAACTTTGAAATAGACAAGCTAGCAAAAGAATTCAACAAACATTTCTCAGTTTATAAGTAAAGTAGATAATCTAGAAAATTTCCTTTCACGTTACAGTCATATTGCCAGAATACCGAATTTTTCTCAGATTCAGTTGTGTTTCCTTTCTTTCTTCTGGTATTTTTGTCTGGAGAGTCTAATTCTGCCATGTCTGCTGTCTAGGGTTTGTTGTCTTTTCTCTCTTCGTGGCCCTTTTCTTTTCTTCAGTGGGCCAGGAGTGGCTGAAGATACTGACGACATTTAACTTTTTAACGTGACCAAGGACTGCATATATTTTTTTCTTAATACCTGAACAATAAATGAGTGCTAAGAAAGTACGTCTGCACCTGCTGCAACCACTGTCAAAAAGTGCTCGGTATTTGATCGAGTGCCGGTCGAAGCATGATCGAGTTTAGTCGAGTATTAATCGATAGCAGTCCTGTATCGGTCGTGTAGCGGTCGAGTTATTCATGAAACTGATGAATCCTGGATCGAGATGATCTGAAATCAATCGTGTAGCATTCGAGTATAACTCGAGATGATCGGGAACTGAGCTCGGGGAAAAATCCGTCCCGACCACACTAGATTTCTATACGACCGATTCCCGATCAGCTCGATCTCTTCTCGATCACTACCCGAGCTGTTGGTGTTCGGGCTTCCTACTCGAATATTTTGGACATGTCCAAAATTATCGTGAAGGAAGCAGGAGCGATGCCGATCAAGGTAGATCGACCCCGAATACCAACGCCGAGCGAGCCCGACCAGGCTAAAAAAGCTTGACCGGGATTGATCGAGTTGATCTGATCGGCAGTGGGAACGCACCATAATGGTACGTTCCCACTGCCGATCAGATCAACTCGATCAATCCCGATTAAGCTTTTTTAGCCTGGTCGGGCTCGCTCGGCATTGGTATTCGGGGTCGATCTACCTTGATCGGCATCGCTCCTGCTGCCTTCACGATAATTTTGGACATGTCCAAAATATTCGAGTAGGAAGCCCGAACACCAACAGCTCGGGTAGTGATCGAGAAGAGATCGTGCTGATCGGGAATCGGTCGTATAGAAATCTAGTGTGGTCGGGACGGATTTTTCCCCGAGCTCAGTTCCCGATCATCTCGAGTTATACTCGAATGCTACACGATTGATTTCAGATCATCTCGATCCAGGATTCATCAGTTTCATGAATAACTCGACCGCTACACGACCGATACAGGACTGCTATCGATTGATACTCGACTAAACTCGATCATGCTTCGACCGGCACTCGATCAAATACCGAGCACTTTTTGACAGTGGTTGCAGCAGGTGCAGACGTACTTTCTTAGCACTCATTTATTGTTCAGGTATTAAGAAAAAACATATGCAATCCTTGGTCACGTTAAAAAGTTAAATGTCGTCAGTTTCTTCATCCACTCCTGGCCCACTGAAGAAAAGAAAAGGGCCACGAAGAGAGGGAAAAGAGAGCAAACCCTAAACAGCAGACATGACAGAATTAGACTCTCCAGACAAAAATACCAGAAGTAAGAAAAGAAACACAACTGAAACTGAGAAAAAATCGGTATTCTGGTAATATGACTGTAACGTGAAAGGAAATTTTCTAGATTATATACTTTACTTATAAACTGAGAAATGTTTCTTGAATTCTTTTGCTAGCTTGTCTGTTTCAAAGTTGAAGTTGGTTACGTTGATATAAAATCTATTTCTTACGCTGACGTGTTAAAACAGTAGTTGTAACGTAGATTCATAAATGCTCAGTGACTTACTTTACTTTTATTCACGTAGATGTTACACTTTTGCTTCGCTTAATAAGGTTTTTTTTTTTATTGAGAGTTGTATGTACATTGTTTGAAGTCCATCTCGATATCGATTGGCTGGGATGAGTTGACAAAAAAAAATAAACAACCAAGATTTTCATCATTTTTTTGCTAGTGTAAAATGTTATATTATTTTATTTTCATGATAATGTACTCTGTTCCACATATCAGCACACTTCATGAATTTAGAAATTAATATGATACATGTATTTTATTTCACACACTCTTGGGCCTATATAATTTATCAATGAATGCATAGATATTTTCATTCACTTTTTCATTCTTTAATAATGAGAACAATAATTACAAAGATAACACGACTCATTTGGGGTGTAGAACAGTCAATTTTTTCAACTCTATATAATGGTGCATTTATGGGCATATAGGCCTATGTTTCATTTTAGACCAAATTAATTTCAGCCCACCTACATGACAATTGTCATGCACTTATACGAAGCGTGGCGGTGTGACATTTCTTTTTTTTTTTTTGAATGAGACATCAAACTTAGATTTGCTATTTTTCACATCCAGTGAAAATATCGAATGCATATGAACGAACCTATTATAGGTATTACACATGGTGTCCCGGCAGACAGAGTGATACAAAACTGTCTCTTATTTAAAAAGATATGAGTGACTGAATGAAATCGTTACATTATTCAATAGAAAGAACATCTTAAATTTTATTTGACACAATGATAATCAATCTTCGTGCAGGTGCTTTGATCTCCATGAAAATTTGTGATTTACAAGTCTGTTGCTTTCCGCACTGATATCCTACTTGACTGAGCGATAGTGAAGCCGTAAAAACTGATAACGAATGCGTCAAAAATAGCCACTGAAAACGGATAAAATGAATGAATACAAATGAATGCATTTTTGGTACCTTTTTGAGTGGCTCACAAACAGTAGTGATCAGTCTTTGTCATGGTTTTTTTGTTTTTTTTTCAGGAAATATGACTACAGAATCGAAACGCCTGCACGAGAATTGATTATTGTGGTTTCAAAATAGGAAGTGTTCTTCTATCAACTATAGGTTTTGTCGGCCAATTTCGCACTTTTGTCAGTCCAATTCCTAATTGCTGCATTCAATTTAGCAAAATATACCAAAGATGACATGTTCGGTATAGTTTAATTTTATGATCTCTTCATTCAAATTCATTTTTGAGCATTCAAATTACCTTTAGCCTCATTCTAAGTAACACTTTTTCTATTGAAATTCGTAACACAAGCACCATTTGGTTATTCGTTTAACACTTTTTCTATTGAAATTCGTAAAACAAGCACCATTTGGTTATTCGTTCATTCAGTTTAGAATGATAGTCACGTGATCACGGACATGCTGCTCATTCCAATTCATTTTTGGGCAATCAATTTAACATCTTTTGCAGTCAATTTAGCACGCATGTTTATGGTTTGCTTCTTTCTTTCTTTATTTTCTTAACATAGTTATTGTTTTTCAAGCGTCATTACATTTCATATTTTCGTACTCATTTCAGAGATTTTGGCAATATTTTTTTTTTCTTTAATGTGCTTAGTGACTCTTCAATTCCGAAGATAGTGCAACATGTGCATGGCCACAACTTATCTCGCCGTTGAGCGCTTTATTCCGTGTGTCGGCCAGTTGTAGGAAGTCAAGGTTATGATCATCAAATATTCCTATAATTCGTTTTCTGTCCCCTTGAGAAATACGTCTGTATCTAACTTGTGCCGTCATGACTGTAAGAAGATGAAGTTAAACTAGAGTATTGGTACATGTAGGCCTAAAATGTCATGTATGAAAGAAAAGGGGCGTTACGGAACAGCAAAGTTATATAATATGGTAAAAAAATACGATACTTTTACTGCTTAACAGTGTGTGGATGAAACAATAAGTCACATAGAAATACGCTTTTAAATATCATCACCTTTTCAAAAAAAAAAAAAAATGACATGACGTTAATTTCAATGAACATGTTAGGAATTTGACTGCCCATACGCGAAATTGAATGACTGAAATATCCCTTTCGCCAGTGCTGGCGAATTTGAATGACTGAAGAGCACGTGCCAATTTGAATGCCCGTTTTACGAATTCGAAAGGCACATGTGCAAATCTCATTGATCGGAATGCTAAATTGAACGAACAACTTGCAATTTTGAATGACCGAATGTGCAGTGATGAGGATTTTCGCTAAATTGAATGAACCTTTCATCAAATGGACTGACAAAAGGGCGAAATTGGCCGGTAAAACCTATACTAAATATTATCATTTCTTTCGTTCATTCATGCTTTTGCAATTAATAGTCAGTTTGTAGCACTCTTTTTGGCCACGCCGTATTCAAGCATAAATACTGAGTTGTCTCATATAACCAAACGAATATTGTAACCAATTCTTCCTTCACCCGATCACTGTACGAACCTGCCGACCCGTTCGATGCAAGATCTTACACAGATCGAGTAATGTCGAGCTGGTCTAGGAAGTCCAGTAGAAATCGAGTATTGACCGTGTAGCGATCGTGTATTGATTGTGTGTATATCGGGATGTTCGAGTAGAGATCTGTGTGGCTGTCGAGGAGAGATTCTGGAGATGTCGAGAATGGTCGGATGCGGATCGTAAAAGATCGAATAGCGGTCGGGAAGGGATCGTGTCGAAGGACGATCGAGCATTTGGTCGGGATTGCTCTGGCAAAAATAGGTGATCGGGATTGATCTCGCTTGATCGAGTTGATCTGATCGGCAGTGGGAACGGGGTATAAGGCAAGACAAGGGCGATGTGTAACATTAATAGGATTTTCCTTGGTAATATCACGCGAAATGGATACGCTGATCTTGCCATGAATGTGATTGATGTGCATTTTTCCAGGATAATCTCTCATCTATAATAACCCCAAGAAAATTAATTGAATCAACTCTGGAAATAGCATTACCATCTGCGTATATCATCATCATCATGTGACAGCTTCATTCCGGAGGACTGAAATATATATTTTGTTTTACTTGCATTCATTTGTAATCTGTTAGCTTTAAACCAATCACAGACTTTTTGCAGTTCATCGTTCGTCATTAAAATTTGTTCAATATTGTTTTGTCAGAATGAGAGGCCAAAATGTTTACGTCGTCCGCGTACAGTACAAAACGAAGTAGATTGGATTCATTGATGATGTCATTCACGTATACCAAAAACAAAAGTGGTCCCAATATGCTCCCTTGTGGTACCCAACACGTTATGGGTAGAATGTCTGAGTTGGTGCCCTTAAAACTAGTATATTGACTTCGACCACTGAGATAGCTTTCGAACCAGCGAATTTGAGTACACCTCGAATGCCGTAGTGTTCTAATTTGTGTAGCAGAATACCATGGTCTAATGAATCGAATGCTTTGGACAAGTCGGCGTAAATGGCCAAAGGAATTTATTTTCTCTGTAAAGCAGCTGTAATCTGCTACACGACATGTAAAAGGGCTGTTTCAGTAGAGCAAGATGGTCGGAGTCCAAACTGTTCTTAATCAATACGTACTTTTCTGACATGTACTTGTACAATCTTTTGTGTATATTAAGGGGCATATTAAGCTTTGTGCTTTTCTTGGAATTTTGTTTCTGCTACAATGAGCTAAATAAACAGTCAGAAGTTGCATTACCACTTCATTTTGTGCGGAATCAGCGAAGTATTTTAAAAGCGTGTTTTGTTTGCGGTTGTGTTTATTTCCATGACTATCTGCGCCCCTGCGACACAGACAATAGGGAGTTTCCGCAAGCACGACGCGGCCGGCCGGGATTTGAGCGTGTCGTGTGCAAAATTTGCTTCTGCGCATGATCAAATCCAAGAAACGTCCCGTCCTGGGGAATTAATCGAGTACGGTAATCAGCCAAAATAGCGTTCGGTCCCGATGCTGGGCAGGAGTGAGCCAGTCAGCCAGCAGCCAGCCAATATAAAGCGATCTCGTCCCCACGCCTCCGTCCTGTGCAGAAAAGCGAAACTGCTTAGTTATGGCAAGTTATGGGGACGGGAGTCCGAGTACGGGGACTGTCACAGCTGATTGCTTCCGCGTATTCTCGGTCTTCCCGTCGTGTAGGGAAAACTCCCTAGTCATTTGAGGACGGGATCTCGTCAGGAGCACTTCTAATCAATCAAGTTATAGCCTGAGCAAGTGGTATATCGTCATGGCGGAATCTACCATCAACACCAGCCCTTATAAGATTGACACGATAGATATGCATGCTGGCGGGGATTCGTTTCGCCTGATTCTTTCTGGCTTTCCGAAGAACTTTGGAAACACGATGATGGAAAAATGGCGGCACGTTCGAGACCACTTCGATCACTTGAGAAGGGCTCTAATGCTCGCACCCCGAGGTAATGGTTCCTACGGCTTACTAATCGTAGAGCCCGACCACGATGAAGCAGATTTAGCAGTTATTTTAATGTGTAACCAGGGCTTTGGTGCTATGTGCGGCTCTGGAAACATGGCCCTTGCCCGTTACGCCGTGGATTTCGGGATCGTTAAAGCGGTTGCACCCGAAACGCAAGTCAACATACAGTGGGTCTGCGGATTGGTCCAAACTTTCGTGGAGTACGACGACCAAACCAAGAGATCTGGGAAAGCAAGATTCCACAGCGTTCCAGCTTTTGCGTTCAAAACTGGTAAGGAGATGATCTCGCTGGGTATTCTCCGTTGCATACACATATCGTATAATAATTTTATTCATTTGAATAGCGCTGTTACACATCCAGATTGGTTCCACATAGCCATTTTTACACACACACTCACACACAAAACACGAATATTATATGAAAAATGTACAATCATGTTGGATGCACATGTAGTTTGGCTGTCATATTTTCATGAATAGGTTGCATGAAAAGAATGCATTTTTTTTTTGTAAGTTAACTTTCAGATTTTGTTCATTTTTTTAACAATGTTGTGCTTAGAAAATCTTTGTATTCATGTAGGAACGTAAATGGTTGTGTTTGCTGTGCCATCGCATAATATTCCAAGACAATATCGGTGAATTCAACCCCTTGGATGCTCAGCTGCTGGTACTCACGTTTTCCGTCCAGGTCTAGGACAAACGAATTATTCATCATTATTTTATACATGACTAATCCTCCGTTCACTGATAGCCTTCATTCATACCCTTTAAAAATCAATAATAGCCTAAACTATGGCACCCTGACAGGAACGCAGAGCTGGCCTTACCGAGTCAATATACTGGCAATAATGGAAAGCTGGACTCCATCAGGAAAATGAGGTGAAAGCCAAGGGTGCGGAGGTTCAACGACATTTGCTCCTGGATATTGCTCCTACGAAATATCTGCACACTCAGCTAAAATGATTATATCCACAAACATGACCCTAACCTATAGGGCCCTAATCATAATCCTAATCCTCACATCAAACTAAACCTAAAACCCCATCACAACCCTAATCCTAGGTCCTTGGAGAAAGTTAAGACAGGAGCAGTTATTGTCTCAGGAGCAAAATGTCGTGTTACCGGATGGGGGATGGGGCTGGAGGTGGGGCTGAGGGGATGTAACCCTGCCCCCCCCCCCCCCCTTTACACACGAAAACACATAAGGACTCATCAATATCTGTTACTTTTATATTTATTTATTTATTTATTTATCCATTCATTTATTCATTCATTCATTTGTTAAGTCTTCTTTAAAAGCAAGATAGTCCCATTCAGTGCCACATAAGTATGTGGAAGTATGAACGAAAAATACACCTGATTCATGATTTTTACGTGTCAAACGCGATTTGATTCTTCGTATACACGCAATAGAACGAGAAATTTTCATGACTACTTCATCGATGTGGGGAGACCAGTCAAGAGTTTGTTCAAAGATTACCCCAAGATGTTTGAGTCTCGTGACAGTTTCCAAAGGCCAGCCATTCATACAAACTTGAAAAGAATGTCTATGTTTTCCGCGGCGAGGTCTGAATAACATGACTTTCGTTTTTTTCTAAATTAACAATCATATCATTATTTGAAAACCATTTACTGAGGAGAAGAGTATCTGCTTGGAGTTGTTCCTGTACTTTGTAAGCATCACGTCCTGGGTGAAATATTGTTGTGTCGTCTGCATAAAGAGATACTTTAGTCCAAGGACTAAACTTTAAGCTAGGAACATCATTGATGAACATACAAAAGAGCAATGGCCATAATAGTATTGAACCCTGTGAGACTCCTGGAAAATTTGTAGCCAAAATATCTGACAGAAGAAAGATGATTTCTTCGTTTTGATCCAGCCATTAATCTTTCTCATGTAAAGCTAACATTTCTTATTTCATAGATTTGATTATTGCCAATGAAACTTGAAAATAGAATTTAAGAAAACAAAGCTTTTATCACATCGGCGTTTTTTCATTACTATAAGTAGTGATGAAGATTTTCCCATGCAATGCAACCATTTCAGGTAATTCGTGAGAGCATCGTTAGCCATCGTATGACCCCGATAGACTATAAATCTTCATGGAGCAAGTCGCGAGTGGTGGGAAAATCTTCTTGTCCCATCTTGTTTCCATCGTGTGTTCTTTGCATAGGTAAAATCCTAAATGAAGATTCACATCTTCGTGTAGCCTTCTAGTGTGGGTCGGGTGCCATAGTGTAACCTTCCGTAGGCATCGCATTGTTTCGGCTGTTGACTTGCTTTTAACATAGTTGGGACAAACTTCGTATTTTGAAATTGAAAATTCAATATTCGGATGATATTGCCATCTTGTGTCAGTTTTGGGACACGTGACGCCACCCTAGACTGACGTCATACTGTCCCGAAAGTTTCAGAAGATGACCATACGAATTAGGCCTATGGAATGTGCAATTCCCGCGAATTTTGCTCTGAACCTGGTCGAAAGCTGATCCATTATAGCCAAAGCAAGCGCGAACTTTTGTTAGCAGCATGAGAAACTCCACCGGCAATTGCCTCACGAATAACCCGATACGATCTGAGCAGAGTTTGAACACTTCCTTTATCATGTTTATACGGCTTTATTCAACTTCGCGACAGCGTGGCATCTGCATTAATGAATTGCTTTCTTTTATTTTCACCCTTGTCAAGCTATCAGATATGGAAGTCGATGTAACAGGTTACGGGGCGGTAACGATGGACATAAAAAGGCGTGGCCTGTAGTCTTTTATTATTATCACTTTTTTGGATATCTCAGCCATTTGAAAACCAATTTTCATCAAATAAACATTGAATTCTTCTTAAAATTACATGGTCTGTCATATTTCATAAGAGGTTTCTCAGTATCTCACTTAGGAATGTTCAAAACATGAATCCCCACCTAAACCAGTACTGCACAGTCCATTTAAAGGTGCAAAATTCTTTCGGGAGTTGCGTGCAAAGTAACTCTCACGTGCTACTATTCTGTTTGCCTGGGACATAGGAATATTTTATTTGTCCCAAATCGCAAACGCGTCAAGGGCATGCCTTTGTTGTGTGCCCCATCCTATTATGACTTCGGCCAATAACGAACAATGATGTGGTCATAAAACCGTGGGGGAGGGGGAAGGGGGGGGGGGGAGAGTTAAGGGAAGAAGCTTTGACCCTTGCTAACAGCGAGAGCTACCAGAGCAGCAAAACCGGCTATATAAGTTCCTAAATGAAGTGATAACCGTGAAGTACAAAACCCTCTTCAAGTACTTTTCTATGCTGAACAATAAGGTCAGTTGTATGTGAATGTATTCATTTTTTCTATTTATTCTGTTCTTGGCATGTTGATTAGATATTGAAGTCGACGTGCCTGGTTACGGGGCAGTAACAGTAGACATCGGTTATGGAGGAGCATATTATGCTTACGTCAGCGCAGACCAGTTAGGCCTCGACGTTTGCAAATCACCTATGCCAGACATCCAATCGGCAGCGGTCGCGGTGGCTAAGGCAGTAGGATCAGCGGTGAACCTGAGTCATCCAAATGATCCGGATCTGGCTACCCTGTATGGCACCATCATAACGGATGGAAAAGACGAATGGAGTTTAGAGCCTTCTGTTAACATATGTGTGTCGGCTGCTGGACAGGTATGCGCTGTTGTATACCACTATATCATTGACTAAAAAATTAATGTTTCATTTAATTTACGTAATGTGTAAAAAGGTTCTGGTCATGATCAGAATACAAGAGAACATCTACATCCATCATATTGACATTTGTCACAAATCACTGACCCTAACGGAGGAGTAGTTTGTTTGCAGTTCCGTGAGGCGATGGGTTTCATTCGATTTATGTGTCTACTTTAAAAAGAAATCCGCTCCAAAATTTTGTCAATTACATAAGAAAGAAAACAGAAATTATCTGGAGAATTGTGCAAAAGTTATAACATTCTAAAATTTTAAAATTTTTCGGAAAACATGCACTTCCTTACCAGTCGTTATGACTATTCAAATCAGCAAGTTGATGATGTCATGCTCTCACAATTTCTTATTCAGTTCATATGCGGAAATGACAAAAATCTCATATTTCAGCTGTATAGATATAAGACTTATTTGCCTTAAACCCACCCAAAATAAAAAAGCAAATGTTAACCCTGATATATTGTGGTATTGAAATGTGCTTTGATTAATCAGTTTTTATAAAAATAACAATTTTCGAAATTTGATATAAAACATACATGAAAAATTGTGAGGACATGACATCACTAATTTGAATATTCATAAGAACTAGTTAAGAAATATTTTCCGAAAAAAAATGAAATTGCAAAATGTCATATTTTCTTAATTCTGATCTTATTTTTGTCGTTTTTGAAACGTTCTGTAGGGATATTTTCTCTTTCTTTTGGATTCATTTTATTCTTACTTTATTCCATTTTCTTTTCTTTTTTTTTGAATATCCGCTTTAAAGGGGACGGCGGGTCTCGGGAAAAAAACCAATGACTTTTGTTTCTCTGTTTTTGCTATCAAAACACATGCCAATGAGAAAAGTAATCTTTTCAGCATGACTTTGACTTCTGTGAAGAGGAAGCAAGAAAGTGTTTGCAGAATCTATCGACTAATTTGATGCACAGAAATCCGTAGCCGACTTAGGCTATTATGCGTGTGTGTGTGTGTGTGTGTGTGTGTATGTGTGTGTGTGTTTGTGTGTGTGTGTGTATGTGTGTGTTTATTACTGGTAGGGTAAATACTTATTGGTTTTAATGATCGAATTCACTGTTTAAATGGGTACGTGTATCTCATTGGCTTGGAGACTAGGCGACAGAAGTCTTGTTGCTTACAGAGACGTCTTCGCGACGTCACCGGGACGTCTTCTGGGAACAGCCGGGTTTCCTGGGAGAATCAAACATGTTTGATTTTCGAGGCCTTTTTCAAGCCTTTAGCTGGTCTCGGAGGGGTCTCAGTGACGTCTCCCCTTAGTTGCGGCTGCGTCGAGGGGGACTAATTTTTGTCCATGACGTCTTCGAGACCTCTCTGACTTCCCCTTTTGTTTGGACATCAAGCTGATTATTTTACCTTCGGGCAGTCTTGTGTTTAAACTGCTGAATATCCGCAATCCTGTTAGATAACTAACAATGTTATTTTTGGTTGCAATGTTTTGAAACTGGATATCAAAATCCAAAGGACCGTAATTTCTTTCTTTCTTTTTTGGTTTCATCTGTCGATCTTTTCTGCTCCTGTTGGAATAACACCTCTGTGTCTACTAGTTACTTTTTCCTCCATCAATACTTGATATTAACTCCTAACATCTTGTCGTGTTACAAGTGTTCCCATCTCCCTTGTGTAACAATATAATGTTCCGGCAAAGAGAATTTGTTTCCCTCTGATTTTAATTCGATGACATTGAGAACCATCACCAACAACATAATCTCGAAAGAATATAATACCGTATTATTGTGTCTATTCTGTCTTTTTTATATGTCCGCTCTTGTGCATTCTTACTGGTATATGTACCCGATTCTTCGCAATATCAATCAAGGGTGCGTTTTGGTCATTACTCTTACATCATGGAATTCAGTTTGCTTGTGTCCACGATGGCGCGTGTTTTAGTTTCATTTTTTTTTCTTTTTCCTTTATTTTTTCTTCCTAATTTAATTTCATATCAGTTGACATTGATTTTTTTGATTTTGTTTCATATATCTGTTTATACGTTCATTAAGTCATTATTCGTTCTCTTATGTATTTTCTGAGGGTCCCATATCATACAAGTTTTTTTTTTCTTTTTAGTGGGACCTTCCATTTCTATTCCCATCCTTGTACTATGCATAAATACACCTTTAAAAATGCAATTATGTTGTTACTCATGATCACATGTATTTTGTTAATTCATTTGTTTTAAATTATTACAAATATGTTCTGTTAATGCGTTGTATATAATATTCTCTGTTTATTTAATGGAAATGAAAATAAAGTTGAAATGAATGGAACTGAAAGAATATATCTTCGGAAGCGTAATCAAAACATGAAAAATTTCAATCAAGCAGTAATATCATACAGATACGTGTGATACTAAAAAAGAGAGGCATTTTCTCCTTTTTCCAGATTTTGAAATCCTTTCTAAATCCCGTTTCAGGTTTCCAGATGTCCATGCGGGTCGGGAGTGACCGGTCGAATTGCTTTGCAGGTCCACAAAGGACTCATCGAGCTTAATCAGGTACGGCGGTTCGAAAGTGGAGTCTCCGGTTTAGAGTTCACGGGGAAGGCGGTGGAGAGGACCAGAGTGGGGAACTACGATGCGGTGGTGGTGGAGGTTGCCGGAAAGGGCCACTTCATCGGGAGAAGCACTTTCTTCGCTGAGGAGGATGATGCATTGTGTAATGGGTTCCAATTAGAGTAACTTGACAAGTTACCAGCGTTCAGTAATGAGGGACTCGTGGTCTCTAAAATGACGTAGTCTTGTGAAGCACTATTATTTGGTGGTTGATTTGGTGCTTGAAAAGAAATACATTCGTTATATACATATAGAGTCCTACACATATATCCACATTTACGATATTATGACACACACAAAAATACATCGAGCAAACTGTCGAGAGATACATGTACATGATTCTTATATACACAAAATATCTGAGAACATTTCTTTTGTCTATAACGATGACTCTTTTCGTCATCTTTGACTATATAGTTATTTTCATGGTACAATCAAATTTTCGCTGTTATGATAATAACGATCACCGTCTACCACATATAGATTATCTGTAAGGTGTAGTGATGCACCATAGAGATAAAACCGGGATCCATGCTGGAATCATGGCAAGAAGGGATTCATGAAATTTTTATTTTTCACCTTCCACGTATACTCGCACACTATTTGCTATAAAAAAAACAACAACAAACAATTATTTCACCGGACCCAAATTGTGGAATAATTAGATTACCTGTTATTTTACATTATTCTCGTTCAATGCATGTCGGATCAATTTGAAGTATACACTGCAAAAAGTCCGGTGTTAAATAGTGAACACCGAGCTGGTGTTAAATTTTCGGTGCTCATTTATGGTGTTAAATTAACACCTCCGGGTGTCATTTCCAAATTTTAAACTGTTTTTTGAAGAGTTTCTTAGTAACTGCACTTCTTGTTGTTTTTTAATTTAAACAAGACGATCAAGAATTTTACATTAAAATACTAGATTTTTGAAAAAATGTGAAAATAAATTTACACCAAAGTAACACCAGCTGGTGTGGTCTCTTATTGAAGCTGGACGGGTGTTAAAGGAATAATTTACCATTTGCACATGAAACAAAAACCCAGCAGTAGTGCTTGAAAATAGTTCTAAAATGTGAGTTAGGGATAGAAACAACCACTGTAAAAATTTAAATCCGTATAATCGATGTTAAGTGTTGTTGAATACACAAAATGTGAACAATAGTTATAATAAAAATGTTTCCAGACTAAAGCGTCTACAGTTACGGTTTATTGAGAAAAACACTGATATCTCTTTATATTTTAGGCTTTATTGCTAAAATTTTATATAGTAGAATGTTTTGTGATAAAACAAACCTACACATATGCATCAAAAGTGATATCTTGAACATTTTTGAAATCACTGCTCCCAAAGGTAAACAGGACCTTTAAACCATTGATATTAACACCAACAAATATCAAATCAACACCATGTGGTGTCATTTTTGAATTAACACCAGTACAGTGTCAAAATAACACTAGGTACAGTGTCAAATTAACACCACGAAGTGTCAGGTGAACACTTTTCAACACCATCACAGTGCATTTTTAACACCTGTGGGTGTGGTCCTTTATTGAAGTTTGATCGGTGTTAGATTTAACACCACGGGTGTTAAATCTAACACCGATGTTTTTACAGTGTACTATAAGTACACTTTGAAGTTTGCTTTACCTTTGGTTTCAACTTTATCGCGTTTATGCTCCCATATAATTACTGCACTATAGCACTCTTTCTTTGAACTCGTTATGAAACTGATCGGTCATGCTCGTATATACCAGCGTATTTTTATGCTATCTTTTATCAATCAGTAGTTATTTTCTTTCTTTTCTCTTTTTTCTTTTCTTTCTCTTTCCTTTTACTTCTTCTGCTCTTTGTACCTTGATTGCTGTTTAAGCTTTCAAAATAGTTTCGTCATTGTACTTTGTGTCCTATTTCCATTGCAAAATAAATTTATATTGATACTTTTTTTTTTCTGGAACACGTGGTTACAAGCTTTCCTTTTGTGGTTCCTTCGTATTGCACGTGTTATATAGAATTGTCTTTTGTGTACATATTATATGCTGACACACTTTCTTATACATATAATGACCAGCCTTATGTCATATCTTTTTATTTTGTTATTTGCTTGTTTGTATTTTTGTTCCTTTATGTACATGTACAGATGTGATGTTTCACAAGATAATTGCTTCGTGTTCGTTTCATCGTGTGTGCACGCGCGCGCACACACACACATACACACACATTTATGCCTCGTCAAAAAAACAAACAAAACACAAAAAAATCGGGAAAATCACAACACCCATGAATTTTAAAAGCTTCCGTTTGGGAGGGGAATAACTATTAACCTTGAACCCCCACCCCGTCCCACAGGCCCCCTCCCCCCACCCGCTTAAAAAAAAAGAAAAGGAAAAAAAAAAAAGACCCATGGTGTGTGTGTGTGCGCGCGCGCCCGCGCAGGCCTATTTCTTCGTGTCTTTCTCTTTCTTTTATGACAATTTCCCTAGTTTTGTGAGTATAGAAATATTAGTTATTTAGTAATTGTTTACAAGGAGACTGCAAACTATAACAAGCTCTCTTTTTTAACAGTTCCCTCCATTTTCAACATTGTTGATTCAGTATTAATTTTGTCATACAATTTATTCACAACTCCTACTGTATTTTTGTTCAAAGCGATGTCCTTGATTAAGGTGTTGAATTATTTGAGTAATTATGTCTTTTCAAATGTCTTTTTCTAAGCTCATTTTTGTTGGAGAAATGGAATGTAATGAAATGAAATGAAATGAAATGATATGCAGGGTGTTTAACCCAGTGAAGTGGTCCCACCTCACATCCAACTGGACCCCATGGAAAACCAGCTTAACGTAGCTGAATATGGGCTATCCAGCCATCTCTCAGATGGAAAATGAAGAAACAAACAAACTATGGGAATCCGATCGGTTTCAATGTAAATGCTGTCTCAAGACTATATGCAATGTACCATTTATCGGCATAAAATATGATAATTGTTTGAGTATTATTATCTTGTGTGTGTTTTTATACGGCAGACCGCATGGTTCCGCAAGTGAAAGGGCATGCAATCAGACGTGCTCTGTTTTGTTGCCACCTCTCCTGTGAGCGGTAATAATAATGATGATAATGATAATGATAATAATAATAATAATAATAATAATAATAATAATTTCTGTAATATTCTACCCTTGTACAGTAGAATATCGAAACGACGTGTGTATAAACAAAGTAGAAATTAATGATACATAACACACTGACCAATTTTGTCCTTACTCGTTAGCACTAGCAGATATGTCGGACGAAAGTTCAGTAAATGTAGTACAGTCAATACTATGCCTGTCTAATAATCAGTAGATCGTTGATTCGAGTCCAACCTTATATGTACTGATCAAGTTGGACGGTATTTGAACTTTGACCCCGTGCACGCTATAAAGTTTCATCAATAGTATAGGGGTAAATCGATAGAATCAGCAGTACGTGTATTAACAAACCATTGATGATATCGATAAACATGACGCACAAACGTCTATTCAATTTACGAGTCGGTATATTTCCCGACAGGATTGATAGAGGGATTATCAGTGTGTGTTTTTCTTATTTTTTGTTCATCATTGTAAGAAGCCTTAATATTTCATATATCAGCTCGTTCAAGTGCAAAGTCGTTCATTTATATATGAAACCTATGGAAGAAAAACAGTATGCAATGCTATAGAAATCGTATTTAGTCGCATCTGCATTCAAGTCTCTCTGTTTCCTGGAAAAATACTTACCATATAATTATATTGTATCTTACTGACATGTTTTGCTATATTTTTACTACACAATGGTATTTCTTATGTTTATCTAGTATCAGTGCAACATTATGTTATCATTTTAAATCATTGCACTTGTTATTCTCTGTCTTTGTGTCTTTGAAATTTGTATTGAATTTGTATTTGATTGATTGGGGAAATAAAGGAAATCAAACCAAACGAAGCATCTGGTGACAACTGATCCATTAAACCACGATGTGGACTACTAAATATTAGCTATATAATATTAGAAATAATAACATTTATATTGCGCAGCTACTACAATGATAATGTACTCTACTGCGCATTACAAAATAACATACATATAAAATTCAAACATGGAATACATTACCTCGAAAGATGACTTTCTAACCTGACCTTAAACTCATTCATTGTAGCTGCAAAGCATGTAAAAATATTCCAGCAAAGTGTGTAGATATGACAGGTGGTGTGAATAAATTATTTTGAAAATCCTCGTATGAGGGGCCCTACCATGAATCCCAAAGGGACGCCTGTTTTATAGCTACATTAAGCCTGAAAGGAATTGTACGGTTTCGGTTTTGATGAGGATGAGTTTCCGATGTTTTTCGATGGTGATTTTGATTTTTGAGATGATAAAGAAAGCTTTCACCGCATATAAAAGAGCTCAAAATTATAATTTCAGGAGAAATTCAAAGTTTATTTGATGAAAATTCGTAAATCGCTGAGATATCCAAAACGAAGCAATCCTAATAACAGATGGGACCCGTTTGCATATTTCAACCATTTCAAAGCTGATTTTCAGCAAATAAACTTTGAATTCATGTTATAATCGTAAATGCTCTTAAGCATTTCATAAAGTGGTTTCTAAGTATATCGTGAAAAAAGAAGAAGTTAAAAGCTGAATCCTCATCTCAACCAATACTTATCATCTCTTTAAGATACCGAAAGCAAACTGATGTTTCATGAGAGGTATTATGGCTCCAATACCACTCCGAGGCCTCCTCTCCAAATAATCCCGTAAAGAGACAATCTATACAATTATATTTAATTAATTAATTTATTTATTTATTTATTTATTTATTTATTTTTTATTTATCTATTTATTTATTTGTTTATTTATTTATTTATTGAAACATATTTATACAGGATTAAAAACGATCAGCTAATTAAGCTGTTTTACATCGAAGTCCTGTGTAAAACAATGCAATTTCCTGTACAGGGGATTACTGATTACTTAAAAAGACAACATCGAAAAACCAAAAAATTAAAACATTTTCCAACAAATTTGAAATAAAAGGACCGCCGGACTGAGAAACAAATGCACAATTCTTTAAAAAATGCTGAGTTTTTTTGAGAACATTATGCTGCCCACTATTCACATCAATTAAAATCAATACACACAAGACTCAGACACGCAGTTTTCAGCAACCCCATATACAGCACCAGGCACTCAGTCAAACCCACAGTTCACACACACAGCACACTCAGTTACACAGTTACACCCACACGCACACACCTAATGATTATATCTTGACTTTTTGTGTCGATGGCCTTGACGAGGTCAAGGAGAATGCCGAACTGTAATCGCATGTGTGGTACATCGTCTATTGTTTGGTTTGAGCTGATATCTTATCAAATAAGAAAATGAAATGGCATGTGCTCAGGAGTAAACATACATTGCGTTAATAATTCATATTCGCCACGTGAGTCATAATCTTGAAATAATCAGTCAACAGAGTTTGAGCTTTCATTGATTTTTTTTTTCTCTAAAGGCCAAAATGCTCAGATGCCACTTTTTGCATTACAGTCTTTGCAACAGGAAACACATGAAAATTTTGTAATTTAATGCATAATGATTTATATCTAACGATAATAATAATAAGGTCTTAACTATCCGGGGTAGCCACTGCTCTACCAGAGGGCCCTGCCATTATTATTACCCTGCGTGCCCAGATACCCATTTATACATCAATTGGGTCGAGAGGGGCATTGTGGGTAAAAATATCTTGTCTAAGGACGTAAGGGCTGGGCAGGAATCGAACTCGGGTCCTCCGATCGGGAGTCGGGAGTCTTATCCACTATGCCACAGCGCCCCCTACTCTTTATGTCAGAGCGTGGCATATTAAGAAAGATAACATGCATCAAAATGAGTTACCATAGAATCTTGAAGGGAAAATGAACTGGCAAGCATCGTATCGAAGGATTCTGGACATTAAGCACAAATAAACTTGTTAGCAGCCATCTACGGTAGATGTTGAAAATATGTTTATATAGATCTAGTGGGCAAACACACTGCATAATATTATCATATAGATAATTAATGTTGATCTGCTACAAAGTAATTCTGTCCTGAAACGACCGAACAGGTTAACAGTGTTGATTGTATTTTGATCTATTCAGATGCCCCAGCCCCCTTTTAAGGGGAGGGGATAGTTTAATGAATTATTTTCACAAGGTTATAATGAGTCTTGTCATGAGGAGCTTTTAGCGGCTCAGTGTATAATACAATGAAAGGGCTAGTCATTTCACTTTTTATCTGAGAAAATTAATAGTCCATATTCAGCTGCAATATAGCTGATCCTCAACTGGGTCCAATTGGATGTGAGGCGATACGTACTTCACCGGGTTATGCACCCTGCTCTTTGCGATGAATGAATGAAGCAGGATCTGTTCCAGCAGGACAGAGTGTTTTGCCTCTTAAAAGGAATGATGACATCCATTGCAGCGTTGCTCAAGCAGTCACACTCAGGGATAGAATCCGGCTTCTATAATCCGACTGAGCTGGTCCATTTTCTTTTTTTTTTCCCCGATTCCCCAGGCTGCAGCGGCTGTGCTCTATTTTATTAGACAAGGTACATTATCCTCATTTGCTTAGCCCTTCGGAGGGTTGCTTAAGCGACCGGTTTCCTGAAAAATAGAATTAGTTTAAATTCAATTTGATCCATTGGGAATATCCACATATCCACACAACAGTCTAAATTATCATATTCCTAGAAATCTAAAGTATCTACTTCCCTGTTCTCAGCTTGACGAATGGCATTGTTCTGTATCCTGGCAGTGAATCCATTCCTGAATGATCAAAAAAAAAAAAAAAATGCATCAGGTTCAGGTCCAACACAGTTTGGATGTTCATTTGTAATGAAGTGAGATGATTGGGTTAAAGGACAAGTCCACATTCATATACATGTGGACTGAGTGAAGGCAACAATATTAGTAGAGCACATCAGTGAAATTTTGGGGAAAATCGGACAATCCGTTCAAAAGTTGTTAATTTTTAAAGTATCTGCGCAGTCACTGCTGGATGAGAAGATCGACTGCTACAGTGTATGATGTCACATGCGTACAACGATATAAGGAAAATAAAATGAGAATTTCATAAAACTTTACTTTTTGAATAAAGTGCACATTTCTTCTGATGTATGTTATGGGTGATATTATTCCCCCTGCCTTCTGAAAGAGATAAGTCGAGTGTTCTTTTGATATGCGAGAAAAGTGAAAATATGTTGAATTTTCTTTCTTTATACCATACGCATGTGACATCACAAGCTATAGTAGTCTTCTCATCCAGCCGTGACTGAACAGAAACTTCAAAAATTCATAACTTTTGAACGGACTGTCCGATTTTCCTAAAACTCTCACTGATGTGTTCTACTAATATTGCTGCATTCACTCAAACCTCATGTCTATGAAGGTGGACTTGTCCTTTAACTCAGTCTAAAATGTTGAGGCAAGTCCGAGAGTGGTATAGTCATAGTCATAGTATAGAGTAGGCCCTACAGAACTAGAATCGATGACGTGAACGTTAAAGACATTGGAAAGAATTTTCTTCCATTTTTCGATGATGTTAGCTTTCATTGGGGAACAGACAAAGAACAGAAGTGTTGTGATTAAACGTTATAACAATTACATTATTATCACTGTCATTGTCACTATTAAAGATCTTTCAGGTTCTATTTTTTTTATTACAGTAACTATAGTGAGCACAAATGAAGAGCTTTTCTCTTTTGCAAAATCATCTAACTTCAATCTTAAGTTGAGATATTTGTGATTAAAGCTGCTAAAAACAAAAGCAAAAAAAAAAATGATAAGAAAATAAGGGATTTTTAAAACATAATTTCAAGAAAATAATTATTTCTTGTTATATTACTAATGAAGTATCGCTCAAAATCTTTTGTTACGTTCTATTTGATGGCGTCTTTTCTTTAAATTGTTGAAAATGGCGCTAAGCCCACTTTCAATTATTAAACTATCAAAATGTATTCATAATGCACTGACTCGGCCAAAGATGCAGTATTCACATTTTCAGCTACAACCCGATATCCGAACTCCCAAGATGGCGCTGTTGATCTTGTGGGAAAAGATATTATGTGAGGAGAAGAACATATTTTTATAGCGATATCAAAACGAAACATGGGATCACTAGTAGCATCATGATTTTTGATAGGAATAAAGCAGAAAATATAAAGGTGGCATGAAAGAGAAAAGAGAGAAAATGGAGGAGTCGTTATCAGTCCAAGGATGGTTTAACCGGTTACAGCTCGTTATTCCGAAGGTTCGTTATTCCGAAGGCTCTTCAGTCCGAAGTTTCCTTATTCCGAAGGTTCGTTTTTCCGAATTTCATTTTCGGATAAACAAATCTTCGGAATAACGAACCTTCGGAATAACGCCACAAATGTTCGGATTAACAAACCCTTTTTCATTTTCGGATTAACGAACCTCTAGGTATAGGGAATTTACGTGTTTCGGATTAACGAACCTTCGGAATATCGAACCTTCGGAATAAAGAACAGCACCCGGTTTGGTTTAACCGCATCATTATGAATTCTTCTTGAAGTGATATTTGTTTTGTTGAGAAAAAAATCAACAATGATTGACAAAGAATATACATGATTATGTAGCATCGGATGTATGTTTTATTGAGATAATTTCGTATGTACACGAGACCTTATTATTCACCACATAAAAAAAAAGACCAGACAATATTCGTGGTGCCATGAAATATATTGTACTTTCTTCAATACTACATGTACAGTAAAAACGCAAACAAATTTAACGTATATATTGTAATTAACTCTGAAGTCTTAACTTTTGTAATGAACTCAGAGTTGATGAGAAATTAAGCATGATTATTCAGCCTTCAATATACATTAATCTTATACTTGTAACAACTGATTTCAATTATAACTCTGAACAAGAAAACTTCCGAGAATTAAGTTTAGAAATACTAGAATGGTTTTGGTTATTGAGATTACTAAATACAAATCACCTTTAATATATTGAAATAAAGAACTGTTCTTACCAATTGGAGGCTTTGAACTGTTGAAACTGGTTTTGGAACGAAGGAACGAACTTCGAAGATACAAGATACGAGTTACTAGATATGAGGAATGCTTTCTCAACGATGACTGAACATGATACTGACTAGTTTGGCTTTCTTGCTGGCTTTCCAAACCCAAGATATTGCAAAAGCCAACTTAGTTCCCACGCCAAGGCTACCAGCAGAAGTTGGGTTCAAACAATAGGGGACTACACAATTTGAAAGGGGCCTTTGCTGTGTGCTTGGGAGGTTAAGTTTATGACTACGAAGATAGGGCCCAAGCGTCCAACTCCTATACATAATAGAGGCTGGAGAGACATAGAAATTAAGAATAGGGGTTCTAGGGGCAGTGCTGCAAGCTGTATATTAAACACCAAGTTGCAGGTATACAGGTGTATGTAAGATACATGTGTATGTAACTGTATACCAGCTATGTACAAAATTGTCACCATGAGTTATATCACAGTACACAAGTCGCATTCAGAATACTTCTGAGCAATATATACACGAGAAATAGCGATGCAAAATGAAATGAGAACTCTTATATCTCTTCACTAGGCCTGCATACTGCTGCAGTGACAATATATCATATGATATAAAACAATCGCTGTCGATGTTTACATCATAATTTTGTATAACTCGAGTTGCTAAATAATGTGAAGACCTCTGAAAAAATTAAGTTGGTTTGTGACTTTATTTTTGCAATTTAAATGAACAAATAAAGTGTCAACTTACGGTTTTGATTATTTGTTTGCTTGTTTGCTTGTTTGTTTGTTTGTTTGTTTGTATTTAATTGAAAACACTAAGTAGGCCTTTATTCCACCCGCTGAGCCCAGCTTTCAATTCTAGATTTGCAAAAGCTCAGTCCCTCCGCTAGGTCACTACGCTTAGCTATTTTCAAACAGTGTGAGCAGTAAGATAAAGTCTTGCAATAACTGAAGGACAGCGACATATAACAGTACAGTACATCTTTATGAGATCGTTCACTCCCATAGAGCTATTGACCGATTCTGTGACGCGCTATGTGTATTTTTGGCATGGGCAGCGCCATTACTGCGGTGTCTCAGCCGACCCCCCCTCCTCTCTCCCCACCCCTCTCACGCGCACGGAATGAAAAACTGATGCATGGTTGTTATAGCCAATGGGCGTCTCGTACTGAGTGCGCGAATGCTTGCTTAGTGCGCGAACCTTTGTTACAAGTGCGCGATAAACATGTTGCCCGGGGGTGGGGGGAGAGCAGGGGGGGGTCGGCTGAGACACCGCAATTTGAGCTCATGGCTGCGCCCAGTGCCATAAAATGTCTGCTGCCCTCAACGAACCCGAATCGGTCAATACAGCTCTATGTTCACTCCGCGGCCGTGGTACGGATTCGCTGCGCGATTGCAGCAATGCAGCTGCCACTTTTTCATATTTACAATTTGTACTAGCACGCCATCTACGTTGTGTAGTCCTCTTTGCTTTACGCTGTCGTCAAAATGGTTAGTGGAAGTGTTATTGGCAAGAAATCTACTCAATCAGAGTGATTTAGCTCTTTAAATAGCATGAATTATAAAACGTTATCTACTTTGATAATGTGTAATGACAGAGAAAATGAAAATTAGTCTTCATGGTAATCTCAAATGTGATATGTAGCAGCTGAATAAAAGCGCAAATACATCGACGGATGGTACTTCATATATAGTCCCATGTATTGACGCTTATGTATTCTTTGTGTGTGTAGACTAAAGTGTAATAAACAACAGTAGTTAATCTGTTTCATAATTGTATATTTCACTTTTTTCACCGTAATATCGGGTCAATAGGACAATAGTGTCCCAGCAGTAGTATTGCTTTACGTGTAGGCTATCATATACAATCACAGGAACATGCAGGAGACTCGCTCGGGAGAGGAACTTCTTTGTCTTTGTGACATGAACAATGATGAAGCTGCTGTAAAATATCTTTCTTACAGTTTTAATTTTACAAAAAAGGAAAAAAAAAAAATCTGCCATTGTTTACAACATACGATAAGTTGACTGGCTCCCCTTATATGCGACCGTCAATGCAATGCATGCTCAACAGGAGATGGCTGCCACAGCATCTTGGCGCTCCGTGTCTACAAGAAGATCTCACCCGCTCTCCCTTGAAGTTCCTTTTAGCAAGACAAACTGCTTCAAACAGTCTTTTTTCCCAAAATCTGCCAAAGATTGGAACTCCCTTCCCCACTCATTAATTTCCATCAAAGATTCAATGATATTTAAACAAAAGCTAAAGAGCGCACAGCTCGATTAGATACCGTTCCCTCACAGACCGCTATCAACGTTGAGTGATGTTCCGGATGGAGCTTTTCAACCGTGATACCGTGAAACCGCTAGTGTAAATTTACTTTCATACCCTCTGTCTCCAATCATTACATGCACAAACTCGCTCTATCCAACAGCCTCGAATATATGCATCTGAGTGAGATTCAAGGCCAGTAGAAAAGAAATTTTCAGCGGTTTGATACTTGCTGAAGCGGTTTGATACATTTGTTGGAATATGTCGATTTCAGCTATTTTGCTCAGCTCAGTGATAACTGCGTTGCACAGCACAGGAGCAAACAAGGCAAACGCATTCATAATCATAACTTCATAGATGTCTAGCAGCAAGTGCCACGATTGATCTGATTGTAACTAGTCTATGTCATGGCAATTCAGAGCAAGTTCTTCTATGCTGTCTTTGAAGAGATAATACTTTTTCTGTCTTTCAGTTTGTGCCAAGTCGCGGTAGTGATTGATTTAGGATTGGGGATGTTCGTGTTGTGTGTATGTGTGCATGCATGCACATGCGCGTGCGCGTGGGTATGTGTGAGAGAGAGTTTGTGTATGTGTGTGAATGTAAGAAGATAAGTGAAAGAATATAAAGCCTATAAGGCTAGGAAAAGGGGGAAAAGGAAATGAAAGAAAATATATTTTTAAAACACCTGGAAAAAATGAATCAAAAGATTTACAGTTTAAAGAAATAGTTCACTAAAAGATAATGGAAGGAAAGAAAGAAGAGAAACTTGCATTATAAAGGAAAGCAGGGGAGAGATGGATATGTTTGAAAAGAAAAGAGGAAAGCAAAGAGAAAATATAGATTGACAACAGAAAAGCACTAGGCAGAATAATAGAATGAGAGATGAATCAAAACTGGATGAAAGCAACAATGAATAGGATTAAGGAAAGAAAGAATTATGCTGGTTGAAAAGGAAATAAAGAAAATGATTCATTAGAACGACACATACAAAGGTAGGAAAAAGATTTTGGAGAGGATAGAAAGGAAAGACCCTTGTAGTAAGAGGGAAAGACGACCCACGAAGGAAACAAACAACAATTAGACAGTACAGTTAAATACCAAATTGAGAAAGACGAGGAAAACCACCAAGAAATAATTGATAGGAAGGAAAGGAAAACTTAGGTATAGATTCTACCTGAAAATGAAAGAAGAAAAGATAGAAAAGAAAGAGAAATATTTAAGTGGCAGCACACATTCGCACACGCGCTCAACCGCTTTGAAGCTACAACTGCTAGTGCAAGACTTGACTGATGAAAAGAGAAAAACAAATTTTAGCGACAACACCATAGAAAAAGCCAATAGTGATTACAGTCAGACCATTGATCAACTCTTATTTGCATGCGCTGAACGTATTCATACTGTGCTTCTGTACAGAGCAGCATTTCAAGCAATCGAGATTTTCCAACGATTTTCCGACACTTGTAAATACTGAAAGTGTTAAAATTCACCTTCTATTTGACTTTGGAGACTCAAATGCAAGTATTTTAGGTTACTGAATAACAAGGGTTAGTTTGTGCATGTTTGGAGATTATTTGACAAACAGGTGTAAAAGTACACTACATGTAGCGCCCAGCATTTTATAAGCTGCCTTTATATACACAGTATCACAGCCTTCACACACTTCATGACATTCAGGTAGGCCCTACAACAATAATACTTCAAAACATCATCAGTTATTTCCTTGGAAACAAATATCAAGCAATTTCTTTCAATAAGAATATTCCTACCTGTGGTATACATATACAATGCTTGCTAAGAATCTTTCATGAAGATTTCATTCATAAAATAATTTCAGGGTCGTGTCAGGACAAAGACGGTGAAGAAGGCTGCCAGGGTGATCATCGAGAAGTACTATACCCGCCTCACCCTTGATTTCCACACCAACAAGAGGGTATGTGAAGAAATCGCCATTATCCCCAGCAAGCGTCTCCGCAACCAGATTGCAGGGTAAGTGCTCTGAAGAAAGAGGTTAAAAGTAGAAAACTATCGTCAGTTGGGGAGATGGTACAATGGGAGATTTAGTCTTCTACCAACCTTTAGTAACTTGCTGGCTAGCTTTCAGAGAAACGGTACAATCACTTGGCCTGAAGAAGTCCACAGGAGTGGACGAAAGCTAGCTAGCAATTCAAGTCACTAAAGGTTGGTAGAAGCCTAAATCTCCTATAGTGGGGAAAAAGTGCTGTATACGCCAAACATTTCACGAGGTTTTTATTTTCATGAATTTCGCGAGTCAGGTGCTATACGCAAAATTAAAGACATGCGAAAATAATGACTCTGATCCCGATATAAATGTGACACATGTATACATTTCTCCGTTAAGTACAGTATTCCACGATCGTGAATTTAACCTCTTGCAGAATTGTCGGGAGGTCCCTATTCTCGAGAATTTAGACTTGCTGAATATAAGGCGTATACAGTAATTGTCTGTTTATGCATTGCTGCTGTAATTGCAAATTAGATATGGCCATAAATTTATCTCATTAGAGTAGAATAGATTCACTAAACATTTGCATTGGAAAACTAGTGGATATTTATAGCATAGATTGAATACTGGTTTGTCATACCTGCAGTTACTCAAGTCAACCATTATTCTATGAATGTATTATTTCAAATTCCGATTTGTCGTCAGTTTTGATATTGGAGTTACAATGTATGTGAATACAAGTAGGATGCAGTTTTGGATGTTTTGTATTTGCAAGTTCAAATTTGAATTCCAAAGCTCGACAAATTCCATTCGCTTAAATGATTAGCATTTGTTAAAGAAGGAAGATCAGAAGCAATGGATCAGCAAAAATATTTGTAAGGTCAAATGAATATGAATCAAATAAAAGATCTTAATAGTTGATATTTCTGACCAAAGCTATCTGTCATTATCATGTGTCTGTGGGACAGATTCGTGACGCATCTCATGAAGCGCATCCAGAAGGGTCCCGTCCGCGGCATCTCCATCAAGCTGCAGGAAGAGGAGCGTGAGAGGAGGGACAACTACGTGCCCGAGGTCTCCGCCCTGGAGCAGGACATCATTGAGGTGGACCCTGATACCAAGGACATGCTGAAGCTTCTGGTGAGATTTCCTCCCATTCTCAGGGGCAGAGAGTCTTATAGTACAGGGGAAACTCGATATAACCAAGGAGCTACTACAGACATTGAGTCCCAATAGAATTTTTGCGACCGAACGCTTTACGCAATGCACTTAACTTCAAAGTGCTGCAGTGACGTTATCACCAAAATCTTGCCCCCGGCGACAGCTGCAGCGCGCTTTCAAGATTGAGTTCGATGCCGCAGCTCTGTCCGTTAGTGGAGAAGAGTGGAAATTGTCGAAACAAACACACGTCTCTTTTGTGCATGCGCAGTCCATAAGTCAGCCATTTTAGTGTGCGCAATCGAAATCATCGAATCCACAACGAAATTTCGAATCTGGTGGTCGTTATTTCGCGAAATTTGGACCTGAGATGGGTGAGTTATGATGAAATATGTATAAAAACATGCCATATTACCCTCACTTTTTAAATTCCTCTACATGAAACATGACTTTTGTGGGAACTTTTAAAGTAATTTCGTTCGAAAGAGGATACTTCAACCTTTCGAATGCAACCGAACATGAGAGTGCCAACAGGTGCCAATACATATTAAAATGCATTGGAAGTGAGCTGACGGTGGGCGACACTGTCGTCTGCTCACGTCTTAATACAGTCCCATTTGTTCATATTTGTGTTAGTCGTCAATTCGTGACAAAGTTTTGATCTCTGCCCAGACTCAGACTTGATTACGAATACAATCCATATTACCGTCGCTTTTTAAATTCCTCTACATGAAACATGACTTTTGTGGGAACTTTTAAAGTAATTTCGTTCAAAAGAGGATGCTTCAACCTTTCGAATTGAACAGGCAAAATCATGCAGTGCGAACGTCATCGATCGCATGCATTACGCAGTGTCTCACAGAAACCGCACAAATATCAACCAAGTCCACACTTCCCCCTTCAAACACACATTTCCGAATTACGGATTAAAAGTGGGTTTTCCCCGATGAAAACGCGATCCCTCCGTAATGTTTATCACAACGCAGTGCGGAAACCACCAAAGCGTGCGATAGAAACGCCAAACCCGGGCGAGTATATGCCACAGACGTGGACACAGATGTCGTAAATCATGCTCGGCTCCCCACTGCGTGTACACGCGTGCGTCGGAGCGGCATTGAAGCTAGATCAAAGAAGGTTGGCTGGATGGGACTCCATGTGTTTGTAGTAGCTCCCTGATATAACAAACACCGCTATAACGAGATATTGGTTATAACGAGGTAACTTTCGAGATCCCAAATTTCCTTCCACAAAAATCTATGTAAACCACTACTGTTATAGCAAGATAGGCTATTACAAAATAACCGAGATGAATTTTGTGATTTCCAGACAAAGAAAAACATAGCTAATCAAACCTGTTATAGTGAGGTAAAACAAAATCTCTTCAGGTGAAGCTTTACTTCGCCTTTGCGATCATGTTCCAAGATTGTAAAGCTCGATGCGACGAAAACTGCATCTTGTACACACGTATTTTCTTCAGTGCACTCCAACCAGCACCGCATGTTGTATGTGTGTGTTACTGTGTGTTTGTGTGCAGTTGTGCTCTGATACATGCAGAGAATGTGCTGGGAGTACTTAAGTGTAGCAGTATATCTCTTCTATAGAAGTGTACAGGACACCATTTGGAATATTGTTCAACAGCTGAATTCGCTAATCAACTATGAGCGTAAAAATGATTCCCTGTCACGATAGATTAATTGTAATGAGTGAGGTGGTCATGTGATCTTACCAAGGACCATGAAGGGTGTTATGTAGATAACTACCAGATGTTTGCAAGAGCCACTATTTTGCAAGGATATGAAATATTTTCTGGCCTCATAGATACACAGTGACACAGTTCAAAAGCCTCAAGGTTTTGTAGATTTCACATTTGCACAGAGAAAATTAACTGAAAAAAAGAAAACATCAAACTGCTGAAATATTTTGCATAGAACTTATCAAGCAAGAGTACCAACAAAGAGAGTCCATTATGATAGCATAAGCACAACCGAGATATCCACACTTATGCCCTTTGCCAGTATACAAATGACGCACAGGTTTGCGTGCGTCAGTCGGAATTGTGTGCATAAGGTAACTATATGGAATGCTTTACCCACGAGGCTTTGCCTCGTGGGTTTAGGCTGAATTCCATAGTTACAGCATGCACACTATATTCCGCCTGACGCACGAAGACATGTGCATCATCTGTTTTATAGAATGGGTAATTTTCTTGCCAAAAACCAATTTTTTCTATCATGTTACCCGATGACAAATTTACTGGATGCATTTCCTTTTGGCTTGCCATAGACGAGAGCCCGAAAACCATGCATCAGTTTTTACTGGACGCATGATTTCTCTTCAGAACCATGCATCCAGTGAAAACCGATGCATGATTGTTTTCACCAATAGGTGTCTCATACTGAGTGCGCGAATGCTTGCTTAATGTGCGAACCTTTGTTACAAGTGCGCGATAACATGTTTACCACTGTGACTCAGCGTGCGGCCAGTACAAAAGCAACACATTGCTCTCAACCAATGAGGTCGCAGGATTCTTGCTACCCATTCTATAATGGTTTCTGTTACATTTTGGGTCATACCAATTCCAGTTCAATAAATTGCATCTATATACCCACCTCTGCCAGTGTCATAGACTCCCAAAGTGTGACTTCAAGCCATTCATCACCATCAATCTTTACACATCATAATCAATTGATGAACACAGTAGAAGGTGGAAAAATAGTTCAACTTTAAAATCAGTCATTTTTAATAAATGTGATACATACAGTACTGAAGAAAATTTGAGAAACAGCTGGATAATATCAGAAGTTACTTTGAATGGCCTTATTTCAGTGTAAAGTTTAAAAGCACTCAGAGAGCACAGACTTCCAAGCAGCTCATAATTTCATTCGTATGCAAATTATGCTGAAAGTGGCCGTATTTCCCCAATGTAAAAATCATTTCTCGTGGTTTCTGCCTTATCCTCCTCATGTGCCTCAAGCACACCTCTAATGCATGTAGCTTGAATTCCTTCACATGGTGGCCCCAGGAGTATTTGCCAATGATAGAGAATCATTCAAAAAACACAAACAAAACAAAACAAAAAACTAACAACTTTAGATCCAGAAGATGGTGATCTAGATCACTACCTAAGTGTAATCATCTGTTCTTTGTGTCATCAACATTGCCTATAAATTTCATCCAAATCTGTGCACAACTTTTTGAGTTATTTAGCAAACGGACAGACCGACAGACAGACAGCGGAGGTAATAATTATGTAGTGTGAAGTCTCTTCTAATGTCTTCTGAAGAATTACAGTCTTAAAGTGGTGTCACACCTGTCCGGGCAAGCTACGCGGGCTTGTGGCGAGGAGGTAGTTTAAAGCACGTAGAAGATTTTCCGCGGGCGGACAAGAATGTTTGCAGTTTTCGCACTTGTTTCTTACTTACTAGACGCGTGCTACTTAGCTTCAACTTGCGTGCATTCCGTGTGACTCGCGTGAGAGCTTTGAAACCGATCCATTTTCTGTTACGAGCGACTTATGGGGATTGCGAAGTACCTGCTTTGGAGTTGCCTGTGAGGTGCTACCGGTAAGGGTTTCCTACTTGTGTTCTGCGCGTACCTCTACGGGCAACTCCTGTGACTCTTCCGGAACAAGTTTTGAGCATGCTCAAGGCCTTGTCATACCGTATCTGGGGAAGTTTTGCGGCTTGACTTGCGGGGAAACAAATTTGCTACCCGGAGCTCTCCGCAGTTGGCCCGAACTTGACAGTACCTAGCACTTATCTCGTCCTTAGTTGCCCGAAGGTGCGCACGCTAGTCCAATTTTCCCGCAGCAAAGTTTTGAGCATGACCAAAACTATTTCCGGATGAGTCGCAAGGACTGCCCGAAGAGTTCCACGCAGAACACCCGCAGGAGGGCTGTAGCCGCCGCAATTCACAGGCATTTGACCCACTTGAAGTAGGTAATTTGCCCGCTGATCTATGCCTATGTGAAGGGAGTGCGTGCCATTTGCGGGCATTCTAAAAGCATATTTTGTGTGACGTGTTGAACTCATTCTCTTCTTTGTCCTCTGTGGCGTCGAGGACTACCTGGTCCCTTTCAGACAGGACTTCATCCGCCTAATGGACTTCAGCAGCAATTTGGTGCATTTGCTGTGAATCTTCCGGGCTTTGTGGCTGTCCATCCACTGGACGTTCTCTGCCCTTGTGCACTTTCCGTCTACGGGGCATCTTCACTTCTTGAAAGCTAGTTGACAAATGATTGTTTGCCCATCCACTCGAACCAGCCTATTGTTCAGGCTAGCACTCACCTCGCAGGCGACTAGTACGCAGATAACACGCAGTTGTGGCGCAGGTACTTCGCAGAGCCCGTATATCGCCCGTAACTGACATAAAAGAAGCTATCACGAAGCTATCACGTGACACCCACGCGCCTAACATGCAGTTCAACGGAATACACGCAAGAAGGACTTAGGTGTCACGCGTTTATCATGTAATACCCACGCGAAACTCGCCCTAAACCTTGTCCGGCCGCAGAAATTATTCTGCGTGCTGAAAAATCCCCATATGCAATAAGCCCGCTTAGCTGGTGTGACAGGGCCTTTTTTGGCAGCAGGTAAATAGAGCCAGCGTGCGCACCTCCGGGTAACTACTTTTGAGATGTACATGCTAGGTACTGTCATGTGCGGGTCATCTGCGGGGACCTCCGGATAGAAAAAATGTTCTTCGGAAGTCGCACGCAAGGCTGGTGTGACACGGCCTTTACACTGTCCAAATTGTGTGAACAAATTGGTGTACATGTTTTTACATAAACCTCTGTGTTTTATTTGCATTTTCATCCACTCAGGATTTCAACATCACCAACCTGCAAGTGACAGAGCCTGCTGCCCCTGGCATGGGATTCCGTGGGCCCCGCATCTAAGCACATCATCATGAAATCATCCAGGCAAAAAGCGAACCCCTCTTCAGGTGTCTTGTCTCGAGACATCAAGATATTTCTCCCACTCCAAGATACAGCATAGCAGCACAATGACCATACAACCACACGAGCCTTCCCACTGCCCACAAGATGCCAAGGCTGATGCCACTGTCTCAACACCTGCCCAAGGTGGCGCTTTGAATAAGTGAAGAACTTATGAGAGAGATCTCAGATCTAGGCAGTTTTTTGTGGGTTCTGTGCATGTGTACGAAATAAAGCAACACAATTCAACCACAGTTCATTCTGGAGTGCACAAATGGTTTTGTCGTGTCCATGGTCTCGTGTGCTGCTTCTTTGAAGGTATGCCGGAGTAATGATGCGTGAAATAAGTTTTTTATCTCTGTGATGTGGTGGATAAGCGCTGTATGGAAAACAACAACAGTATTGCTATTGTTGTTTGCTGCTGTTGCTGTTGTTATTATTTATTTTTACCTCATAATTGTGATGATAGTGATGATGATTATCATATCATTGTTATAATCTTATATAAAAGTAACCAAAAATTAGAGCCAAATTTTTCACATTAATGAAGATTTCTTAATTCCTCTTCAACAAATTCCTCTACTGTACGAGCTGAAATTTTCGCGTACAGATATTTTCGCGAATTGGTCCTTCGAGGACATTTTCGCGTGTTGTTAATTTCGCGGTTGCGAGGGTCTAACTGAAGTTACTTATTTGCATGTTGCTATTTTCGCGTGTTGTTATTTTCGCGATTCAAAGCCGATTCGCGAAATTCGCGAAAATAAAACCACCGCGAAAATTTCAGCTCATACAGTATTTGTGGGCACTGTGATATACATGTAGAAAACATGCACATGCTTCAAGTTTGCCTTTAATGTCATAAGGCACCAGAGCCAACTGGCTTGTGATATTTCTGGCTTTTGTGGAGCTGGTTCCAACTGTTCAGAAATGATGATGCCTAGTTTGGAATATTTCATTTGGTCTGAATTGACTTGAAAAACATATATCCTCTCCTGCCACTTGAGAGTGGCCTCATCTTTGTGCCTCGAAGCCGACAGTACACATCCATTTATCCTGCAACAAATCTGCAGAAATTTTGCATTTACTGTGATGTGTGAAAGCAGCAACATTAGTATAACACATCAGAGAAAGTTTGAGGAAAATGGGACAATGAATGCAAAAGTTACAAATTTTTGAAATTTTGGTATTGGAACCGCTGGATGATGAGACTGCTAGAGGTTATGATGTCATGTGTGGACAACAATATAAGAAAATACAACATATACCTGATAAGGGAATTCCACAAATATTCACTTTTCTAGCATAATGAAAGAGCACTTGACTAACGGATTTCAGAAAGCAGGGGGAATAATTGCTACCTTAACATATGTCGGTATCAAGTTCATGGAATGTGTTATTTTCATGAAAAAATAATTTTTGTGGAATTCCCTTTATATTTTCTTTATATTGTCCACACATGATGTCATAACCTCTAGTAGTCTCTTCAGTCACAGATGGGCATTAAGAAGGAAAAGTCTTAAGATTCTTCTTGAAGACATCAAGGGATGGGGAAATGCAGACAAACAATTTATCTCTGAAACATTTATCTCCCAGGAACCAATAAATCCAGATAAATACATAGCAAAGCAAACAGTTCAATTGTGAGATTTTACACTGTACCAGCCATCTCCAAATGCCCAAATGTGACACACACAAACATGGACACATAGACTTACATATGGGGTGTAGAATTGACACAGATATTGACCATAGGGAGAATTGTCCAGTCCAAGTAGGAAGCTTGGAATATTACAAGCTTTATTAGAATGTTTGATACCATGTCCTCCTTTGTGTGTGTGTGTGTGTATGTGTGTGTTTGTGAGTGTATATGTGGATTTCTTGAGCAAGCAAGCAAACTTCCAGGCGGAATATGAAGGAATTAAAACTAATACTGTACCACATGATGATGACAAAGAGAAAGTGTACTACAACGTAATATTTTGCAAACAATTCAAAATAACAGCTCCACAAGCATCATGCATAATTACAAGAAAAAAAATTTTGTCCATCCCATTCTCCACTCCCCCCCCCCCCCAAAAAAAAAAAAAAATAAAAAGTCACCATGTCTCAGCTGAAGATTGATTTTAAATGATGATTATCACTGCAAGATACTTTTCTGTCCAATTGCTTTGCCATATGACAGAAACAGAGCTCACGTGTCAGAATTTCACAGTCAAGAGCAATGAACCACAGACTTGTAGTCGATCGAGCTCCCAGGCTTCGGAGCCCTGAGCGCTTATAGTAACATTGATTTACATAGTGCCGCACAATAGTAATGCCACACTTATACGTAGTTACCTGTCACTCACTTTACAGACTGGTGATAAGGAGGATGGGGGGGGGGGTAGTATGAGGCCCTCCCCGTTAAATATACATTCCATTCAATGCCAGTGTATTGAGTTACAGCTGTAATCATCACTGGTCTATTACCGCTGGTTCACACAGATTTCCTCTTCTGAACACTCTTAATCAAACATCTGGATGTTCTCTGCAAAAACTCAT
Source organism: Diadema setosum (assembly GCF_964275005.1). Classification (NCBI taxonomy): domain Eukaryota; kingdom Metazoa; phylum Echinodermata; class Echinoidea; order Diadematoida; family Diadematidae; genus Diadema; species Diadema setosum. Next base: position 1,875,480 of record NC_092691.1, on the reverse strand, counting down.
TTCTGCTTACACACTCCTTTGAGCCAACAATAATTCAAATATGTATACAATGTTGTAACCAAGTTTTTGACCCCAGCACTGCCTTCTGAACAACTTCCACTTTTTTGTTTGTCCACTTTCGTTATCACTCATTTGAGTAATCTCTCCCCAAATTTCACTCTACACCTTACAAACTATATCGAGATAACAGAAAAATACATATATAAAACTGTAGTAAAGTTTCGTTGCCTCACATGTTTTAGTTAATACACTACAGTTTGCATGACTTACTCTCTCGTCTGGCAAACAATAACACAGTATTAGGGAGCAAACTTTCAAAGGTTAATTTCTTTTGTTCCGGAAGGAACTACAGTACCAGATTTCCGTCCAACCTGTCGGGGTGTGAGCAGAAGTGGTCTGTAAATATGCTTTCCCAGACATGTAAGTTAACTCTCTCCCTCTTGATTAAATGCCCCGAACTTTTCAAAAGGAAAGTATTAAAAAAGAGAAGAGAAAAGGAGAAAAGAACAAAGAATAGAAGGAAAAAAAAAAAGAAAAGAAAGAGGAGGACAATTCGGATGAAAGAGGACATTGTTCATATGTCTTCATTATAGGTCCATGATCTCTTATTGGACTCGTCAAAGAAATCCAGCTTATCGGAATCTCAAATTGGCCTTATCCAAATCTTGTTTTGTCATTTTCCTAATCGGCTTGATCTCCGACAAGATAAATCATTCATTCATTTCACAGTTTGTTTTTGGTTTGTTTGTCTGTTTTTGTGTGTGTGTTTATTTATTTATTTATTTATTTATTATTATTATTTTATTTATTTATCTATTTATTATTTTATTGTTATTATTATCATTTTTTTTTTTTTTTTTGGGGGGGGGGGGTCGTTTGTCTAATTACTTCCGGGGGAAGTGCGTCTATCTGGAAGGGTTGCCTGCATTGATTTTAGGACACAGTTTGCGTCATTAGTTCGCTGCGATGCCAGTTCGATATGTTGAGGACTCTAGGCCTATTAATCACAACGTAAACTTCCGGTTGTTGTATTGTTTTCCTTTATAGCAAGATCACAACAGTATGTGTGTGCGCGCGACAAGGAGATGTGCCTTGTAATGTGTGCCGTGAAACCACCGAGTTTTCAGTAGGGTCACTATGAAAATTTATAATAGCCCGAGAAACCGTCAAATGGTTTCTCGTGCTTTTCACGAAAGGAACTCGGGGTCCCCCCCCCCCCCCAAAAAAAAAAAAAAACAAACAAACAAACACAACAACAACAACAACAACAACAAAAACACCAAATAAACAAACGAACAAAACACAACATAGAAACTGGCCTTGTTAACAATGCACAATGCACAGTCTGGTTTTAAAGCGAAATCATCTTTAAGCTTTTCCACTTTTCGAACATAATTATAGGCCCTAACTATTCAAATCTGAGTATTGTATACAATGTATATAGTAAATATAATAGGCCTATGTGAACACACATACAATGATGTGTCAGACACTCATGAGAAATATAAAAGAAAGAGAGAGGGAGTGGAGAGGGACGGAAAAGCAGCGGAGTTGAGAAAAAAAAAAGGCGAGGATTCAAATTCATGAAATTCTTTCATCGAGGTGGTCTAGTGGAGATGACGCCTGTCCGGAGATCAGGGGGGTGTTTCATCAACGTTTGTCGGCGCTGACAACTTGAATCACCATAGTAACAGTCAGTGACCAGAGCATCTCAGCCAATCAAAACCAAGGATTTTGCAGAAATTGGTCAGCGCCGACAGTTGTCGGCGCTGACAAGTGTTGATGAAACACCCCCCAGGATGCCGTAGGTTCGAATCCTGCTCGGGTACGTACACGTACGCCCATGATTTTTATCATGGCTACTACTGAAACACTGATCAATTCAATGCTTATTTACGTCGATGTAGGGCAATTTTGTCAATCAGTTGCATAAAAATGGGCGAGGAGTTTGGGAAGACGATGAGGGAGAGGATAAGGAGAAGGAATTACTGGAGAGGAATAAAAATACATGTATATATACTGTATAAGAAGAAAGAGGTGACGATTAGAAGATGATTATGCATTATAATCGAAAGAGAGGCGGATTTCATTAGCCAATATACATCAGTCAGTTAAGAAGTACGAGCATATCGTTCGCTTCATGGTGACACGACATTTGCTCCTGCGACAATTATTGCTCTGGTCTTATTTTCTCCAAGGATTTACAGGTTTAGGGTTAAGGTTATGATAGAGTTTTAGGATTGCTTTATATGAGGATTATGATTAGGCTTGGGGTTATGACTTGTTTGTGGGCAGAATTTATGTTTAGCTTAGCGTGCAGATATTTCATGGGACCACTGAATGTCGTCGTAAGAGCAAATGTCGTGGAACTGCGCTTAATACCCACGAAAGATTGAGTAGACTTTGTACATCAGTGTATTTCTCTAAGTGTCTGAATCTCATTTTCTTGGAGACGTATGACCTGGTACATAAATTATGGCTACTTTACTATCACAATGTTGCGGAGACGTCTCCGCGATTCTCCTTGAGACGAGCCGGGTTTCCGGGGAGTCGCGGGAGAAAAGTATGTTCGATTTTTTTGTTTTACGGAGAAGTTGTCATTTCAATTTTCCAGGATCTATATGTAGCCTGTATTTCAGACGTCTCCGCGACGTCTCCTATAAAGTATAATGCGGTCACGTAATTTTGTCCGCGACGTCTCCAAGGCGTGTCGTGAGGAGACCCATGGCGGCCTACCGGCCACGATGTGGAAACGTGGCGGAGACGTCTTGGAGAACTCCCCGCTACTGCCGGAGTAGTCTAGCTTCTGGACTCTTTTTACTCGTAGGGGTGATTCAGTGTACGCGACAAGCCGTATGAGGGCGTGACACCCGAGGATTGCGATAGGCCGAGAACTGCGATACCCGAGAAATGGGCGCGCAGTCTCTCGATTATCGCAATCAGAAAATTTGCGCCCTCTCTTGGTCGCACCAAGGAAAAGGGGACGGAGCCCAGACTACTGCCGGAGTCGTCACGGAGCCTCCGCTCGAATAGTACAGGATGTATCACCTTGTCTGGAGACGTCTTGGACGTCGCCCTGTAAGAGCTAGTTGCCTTCTTGGTGCTTGGGAGCGTGATATTCTCTCTCTCCTATATACCCCTCTCTTTATTTTATTATTATCATCATTATTTTTTTTTCCTTTCGAGTCGCAGGGACATATAATCTCCGCAATATAGGCCCCTTATAAGGGATACTCAAAGCAATCCAAAACTATCCAATACGACTTCAATAATAAATGATAAATCGAAGGTGTCTGGCTATATATGAACAAAACTTTGCGGAAAACGAGTCTGATGATGTTCACGTCTCAATCGTTTGTTATGCACGTTATGATTAATTCGTCTGCACGTATGCGGAGCAAAACATCAGTGTTGAAAATGCAAATTTTGGTCTGGACGGAAATGATCTGCCCGACTTTCTCACGCAAAATCGAAGTAAATGAATGAATGGCCAGAAATACAGCTACTGTTTTCCAAAAAGGTAGAAGGATTTTGGTTGTTTATTTAAGGAAGGGATGACGTATGCAAAGAACGAGAAAGCAACAAGCAAGCACCAACGTTTTATGACATGCCTTCGGATTCGGGATTTCCGGTAAGTTCAAAGAACGTTGTCATCCCACGTAAATGTCTAACCACACACATAACCACATTCATCTTACCCGTATAAAAATGAGTATGATTAGTGATAAAATTGTAACATAATCTTAAAGGGACATTTATGTTACCAATAACATATATGCCATTATGATTAAAAAATGGTGCGAAATGATGACTTAACAAGCCTATAACCATCACGCAAAATGCAGTAGTCGAGAATTTATCATAAATGAATATAAAGTATACATGCACACTTACTGTTTTATATTGCTTCTTTCTTTTTTTGTTTCATAGTTCGGGGGTTCAGCCGTGGCTCTATAGTTGAAAATGGTCATATTATTATCCTTTTTATTTCTTAAGGAGACTTTCGGGTGATTTTCAGACTTTGACATTAATTTGATCATCTATAAATCGGTTACAATTATTTTGGTATAGTTATGCAGGGTTATAAGTGGTGATTGTAATAAGGAATAAGAACGTTTTCAAAATTTATAACAAATCAGAGTGAACGGGTTTAATGATGACATAGCAGCTATAGAAAGCATGATTGGTTGCTCATGGAAGCAGCACAAAAGAGGAAGGCATGCATAAATTCTCCTTTTAGGTGGACTAGTTAAGCAGGTGGTATTAAAGGGATCGCATGACGTATGTAGTTTTGGTTGAGACCTAATGTCAGGGTTCTAACATTTTTTTTTTTTTTTTTGCGAGATAATGAGAAACCTCTTATGAAATATGAAAGAGCATGTAGTTCCATGAGGAATTTAACGTTTATTTGATGAAAAATGGCTGAGATATCCAAAACAGAGCGATTCTAATAAAGTGTGGGACCCACATTTTATTACGATCGCTTTGCTTTACTTTGTTTTTTATGTCTCGGTCATTCCAAACTAGAATTTCATCAAATAAACTTTGAATTCCTCTTAAAATGGTTACATGCTCTGTACTATTTCATGTGTTTTCTTGGTATCTCGCAAAAAAAAGGTTAAAAGCCCAATTCTCCTCTGAGATTCCCACCAATACTGTACCATCCCTTTAATGGAATTTAGATTGCTACATTACGGGAATAATTATTATGTGAGCCTCCTTTGTCATCATCCTCGTTCAGTGTAATTTGTTTTGGGTTTTCAGAGTATTGGTTTGTCTGCTCAAGGACCACAATAAATTCCACAAATCTATACCTGGCACTATCAATTTATCAATGTACTCACATAATGTCAAAATCATATAACTCGTCTGGAATGTCCCTTTAAGTGTCGACGTTTCCAGTTTATGATTTGTTTGGATGCATATTGATCTTATGAATTTAACACATAAAACAGAGTCTTCTAAAATAAGCAACGTGGCTCACATGAGCCGAGACAAGAGGGTAAACACATCCGTATTCAGATGGTGAGAGAAAGTATGAGAAATTCATATTCCTTCCCAAGATATACGCTAAAGATCAGACTGTGATAAAAATGTAACATCGTACATGGTTATGTAATATTCTGTATATCTAATATCTTTTCGGTATATACTTTTTGCATTCTTCCGCGATCGTTTAATTAACTGTATCTAACAATGGGTACAGATAGTGTGTACGCTTCTCATTCATTTCATTTTTTGTTTTTTCATCTGAGGAGATGGCTGGATAGCCCATATTCGCGCAGCTTCAGTATAGCTGGTCTTCCATGGGGTCCAGTTGGATATAAGGTGGGACCACGTCACCGGGTTAAACACCTCTGCTTGTAATGTATGCATGTGAATGTGTGCATGTATATAGGCCCCACAATAATATAAATACACGTCGGTTTATATCATATATTATTCACATAAAAGTTTTGTTAGAATACATTACTTATGTGTATTGCATGGTCATTATTCAATATTGTATTACAGAAATGCAAAATGGACGATGTAACATACTTTTGCTATAAGGGCAATACTATTATTATATAAATTTAAATCAAACATGACTTGTGTATGATAATGGCTGCTCAGACCGTTTCCGGAGTTGGCATGCTCCGGGAGATTTCGGGCGGAGCGTAACATGCCATTAAACCGTAACGGGAAGTTTGGATTCCTGTATACAATGTGCATGTATATCCGTTGAACTGTGAGTGTTACAGTCATGCATGAATAATGAAGTGGTATAAGTGCGATGTCATATCATGGTGCCCAAATGTCTTTACTATCGAGTAAATAAACCTAACAGAAAGGCATGCGAAGGTTCGGCAGAACATCGGACCTTAAATGAGAGAATTCTTATATTTAGTGTTAAAATCTTCGTTCATCTTTAAAGAGCAATGATTAGGGTCACCTTTATGAAGATTTGATGTTATTCATTATTAGAGAAACTCTATTAATTTGAGCCGCTATGACGGAACTTTGCCTGTTAAGAGAAAACTCTAAATTTGAAAAATTTTCTGTATCATTTGTAAAACCAAACAATTGGAAATTGTGAATCTGTTGGTGTAAATGGTATCATCGCTTCATCTGTCTATGAGGTGATTGTGACGTAAGTGAAGTAATCTTCATAGGAAACCATGCAGCTTATGGCCAGGAGTGGCCAGTGGAGGTGAGTTGGCGCCATCTCACTTTACGATAAGTAATCTTCATAGGAAACCATGCAGCTTATGGCCAGGAGTGGCCAGTGGAGGTGAGTTGGCGCCATCTCACTTTACGATTTAAAGGGATGGTATAGTTTTGGTTGAGATGTGACTTCGACATTACAACTTTTCTTTGTGAGCTGGTGAGAAACATCTTTTAAAATATGAAAGAGTATAAATTATTCTAAGACAAATTCAAAGTTTATTTGACGAAATTGGTTTTGAAATGGCCGAGATATCCAAACAAAATTGATCCTGATGGAGTGTAAAAGCTTGGACCCACCTTTTATTAGTATCGATTTGTTTTACTTTATTTTTGGATATCTCAGCCATTTCAAAACCGCTTTTCTTCAAAAAACTATTGCTCATATATTCTTTTCGAATGGTATGATCTTTAACATTTTTCATGAAGGGGTTTCTAAGTATCTCACAAAAAGTTAAAAGCTGAATCCTCATATCACCTCACCCAATGCTACACTATCCCTTTAAAACTTTCGTATTTTATTTTGGAGTGAAATAAAACTTGCGATGATCAATATTTCTGTGAATTTACTTGTAATGAAAGCCATTGTAAGTGAAGTTGACTTTCTCTTGCAGGCAAAGTACAGTCATAGGATAGCACAGTGGGATGCCTTTTGAACAAGAAGAAAGAATTTGACGTGACGTTTCTGTGGCAGTGCAGTGCCTGTGCGCCATCTACGTCACAATCTTTATTTTCTTTTCTGCGAGACTAGGAAAGGCGATCTTGAGCGTGTCGAAGAAACTGTCGAACATGCCGAGACATTATAAGGGCCTAAACAAATCTATCCCAATAGATATATAAGTATATGTAGAGAGAAAGAAGGAGAGAGAACTAGAAAAAGAGAAATACATAGATATGAAGGGGGAGGAAGAGGAAGGAAGGGGAAAGAAAAAAATAATTAAATATCCATACGATATCCAAATAACATTCTATAATATATGCTGAAATAATGCAGATATTACTAATCCAGATGTGGATTATTAAATCATACTGAAGTCATTCGTATGGGGATAGGATTGTGTGGAGGTAAATGTTTCCTGCAATCCACTCTCACTACCTCAATGGTTTGTTTTTGTTTTTGTTGTTGTTCTTGTTTTAAGTAGTGGTCTTGATCAACAGATGCAATACTGCTTTCACACAGAATTATATCGTGTTTTCGACACTTGTGATATATCTTAATTTTTCTTCTAGTCCGCTGACAGATTCAACATGATCTTTGCAATGTACTACAGCAATTTCCATCAATATCATGAATAGTTCGACAATCAATCAATCCATCGTATTCAGGATAAATGTTGTTGGTCTTACCCAAGTGCACCTTTCTCTTTTTGTAGACAGTTTCTTTTGGAATTTCAGATATACAAAGGTATAAATACGATGATATACTACACATTTGTGTCAATCTGAAATACTCTGTACTTGAAATCATTCCTATAATCTGTAGATTGTCCATGAACCGCCAAATTAAAATGATAATGACTGGTAAGAAACTAACGATACATTAGTATGCGCGCGCTCGTGCCCTTGCGAGCTGTGTGCATGTGTGTGCTACCTGCGTACCATGTGCAGCAATCGTGTCGACGTCCGTCCCCATCGTTCCCGTGAATTGTCAGCTGCGCGAATCGCATAGCTATTATATCACTTTACGTGAATGGATATGAATGTGTGTGCGGAAATACAGTGCAGTGCAGGCAGGATGTAGGCTTCAACCATGGCCGCCGACTTAGTCGAGAACTTTCAATATGGTTTGTCGAGTAACGGTCTTTCAGGGGCAGACAAGACTGTACTACTCCTCAAACTCACAGACCCATCCCTCAAAAGCATCGAACAGTACCAAAAACTAAAGGTAAGTTCGGGTTATAGATATTAATTCTGATTTCATCCCCTCCTTTTTTGTTCGTTCGAGCAGCTGCACATACCCATGCATGGTATCGCACGCACCACACTGCCCTGTCCTTGTTGGCGTTCAAAGTGTGCAAATGACTTCAACTTTGTGACATATTGTGAGGTGTTTTCTATGACCAGCTGTACATTGTCACTGCATTCATTCAGATATTGAGACATATTGAATGTAAACTACCAACTGTAAACGTGTCTTTGTGTGTTTTCTGTTTGTTGGTTGAGAATTCGAGCAGACAAAACCTCAAGGAGCCGATATCGATTGAGCAGGAGACAGCTTGTAACAGCTGAAGGTGTAAGCTCGCGCTGCCGCCAACACTGCAGGCTGGCTGCGCTGACTGGCAGCTTGAAGTCATGGCTTTGTCAGCACTTTGGCGCGCTGACTGAATAGGCCGCTTGGCTCGGCCTGGCTTACCGCAACTCAAGATTATGGTGTATTGAAAGTAACGATTTGATTAATTGGGCCCCAACTTACTTTGTACATGACAGGACGTTCTGTCAGACTGTGATATGCAACATAGAATTTTCCATGAATATTGCATGTTGGTGAATTTTTCTCTTGAATGTGACACTAAAGTAAATTTTAGTCAGCAGTTGGTCAGTGTAAACATTTACAGTGTATTACTGTAAACTTTAAACTTGTGTAAGTTTTAAGTCACACCTCCACCTTACGCTGTTCACTTATTTTACGCTGAATAGTTTTATCATTGTGAAGACTAGCTCAAATTCTAATGTAAAGCAAGCTGCCCGTAATTTGACCATACTTTGACCATAACAATGTCCAAATTTTGACCACTGGCTACACTGTACATAATTTATAAATGTAAAACTTTTGGTTTTGCATGCAGTCAAATTTTGGCACTGGAGGTTTTGTTTTGCATTTTGTTTTGTTCCTTAAACTTCCTTTGTTGCAGATTATGGTACCAGTGTTCTCTGTCCCTAAATGTATACCCCTGGGTATATGTAGAGTGCATGACAACAAATGTATTAAAAATTTTAGCATTCATATTTGGACCAAGGAAAATTGCTGCCATGCAGAATCAGTGAGCTAGTCAGTAATTCTTTGCTAGTTTGATATTGTTGTGTTCCAATGGTTCATTTAAAATCATCATCTCAAGATGCTTTCTGGTACTGCAGCTTTAATTTGGGTTTATATGCCATCATTTCTACAATGTACAGTATCCTCCCCCCCCAAAAAAAAAAAAAAAAAATACAATCCGATTTTCGTATTGATAACTGCAATATGATTAAGCTGTCAATGCTACTTCAGGGTCTTAAGATAATATCCAAACTATATTTTGCAGAAAATCCCATTTAATTTGGTTAAGTGGTCACAGAGAATGTGGATTGTTGTAAAGCATATCATGGGTCTGATTCTTCCAAGTTTAGCACCTTGGTGCTCTTGGAACTCAGCAAGGTGTGACCACAATGGACGGAACTTGGAGGGAAGGGATTCTTGACATGCTCTACAAAACTCCTCATTTCTCTTTGACCACTGAAGCAAATCGGATGGGGTTTTCAGTAATATGTGGGTAATAAAATAGTTTCATACCCTGAAATTGTATTTGGATTGATTCACTATTTTAAAGTTATCATTGTGGAGGGTCTTGTAATTTTTATTTATTTGTTTATTTATTCATTTTTATTTATTTATTTATTTATTTTTTTTGGGGGGGGGGGACATACAGTACGGTACAGTGTATAGTGTGCAGAAATTAGATTTGAGAATATGGAATTTGAATTCTCTGTGATGTGATTCAGCTGCTTTAGAAAATACCAGTTTCTGGGTCAGCACATTGGCAGGGGGTAAGCTCTCACCTATTCTAATATAATTATCAGTAGCAGCATACATATGTAGATTGTAAACACAGGTGTACAGCATGCTTGGGGCTATAATCTCCACCTTTGATGATATAATGTTAACATTCATGTATTTTTTCAATCACAGATAGTGTGATGGTGATAATCAACACATGGCAGCAATGAGCATGATTTTCCCATGTGCAAAATTCCTCTATTGGCTCGTCAATATTCATGTATGATGCATAGTGTTTAGGTGAAGTCCATTGAACCAGTGAAGGTTGCAGGTGCTAGTACAGTGTAGTTGAGGTCTCACAGCCCTTTCACATACAGTACCAGCAGGGATGCATGTATGATCTCCATCAGATAATTACATAACCAGAAGTGCACATCATGTAATTGTAATGCATTCGATGATGCAAGGTCGAATGCTTCTTGTTAAAGGAAGCCTGCGATTCCGTAATGGCATTAGGGCAGTCATACCCCCCCCCCCAAAAAAAAAGGAACTACACTGTAAGTAGGCAGTGTGCTAAAATGTATTCTATTCAGATGATATGACTTGGCCGAGGCCTATCGAGAATGACAGATAAAAGACAAACTCTAGTCTAGGTCATTAGTGTGCCCCTTCAATACAATGTACAAAGCCATGCCAATGTGTTACAATGCTTGTATATATTCCTATCTCAGAATTTTCTTCAACATCAAGAATAACCTCTCTTTTTATTACAGATTGTTTAGATGTCTTTTGATCAGATTTTTAAACAAATCAGAAATCTCAGTATATAATGAGTAACAGTGTGCCAACAAAATAAGCATACTGTAATACGAGGAATGTTCGCGTGCATTTTAATTTCACGAATTTTGCCGCGAATTTCGCAAGTGCCAAGGTTCGCGAAAATAAAATGCATGCAAAAGTTCTTGTTTACACTGTGTGCATTGCACGCCAGTGGCAATTCGCGAAAATTTCATGCCACAAAAGAGGCCGTCGGCTCCAATTCGCAAAAATTCCATGCCGCGTATATATCATGTTTTACATTACTAGACTAACCACCATGGCAGCGCCTCTCTACCTTAGTGGCATACGCTGGTATAGTCTCAGTGTACATTGCTAGTAGTATTTTGAACCCTTCCATTACCACAACTTTTCAATGTTTGACTACTATTGGATGCCTAATGCAGCAGAGTTGTAGTGCTGTTTAGAGAAACTTAGTAATGCTTCAAGGGAATTTGAAAATTAGCCAACAACTGACAGTATTTCTAAACAACCATAAAAAACAACAACATCATCCTGCTAAACTCTGTTCAAAGGGTTTCATGCTGCCAGGGCGTAAACAATGGATGTTACTGTAAAAAGCAGAAGTCCAGGAAAGTTTGACTGATGAATGATGCTGGTGATATGTGTCAAGCATGTGACGTCACTCTGTGCTGTTTAATAGCAGGTGTTAAAAGTATGGTGGCTTCCGGTAACACAGGGGTAAAGCAATGCATGCTGAACAGTTTCATGCAATCTGACAAGCACATTTTGGAACCTAACAAACCACTATATGCAACATTTGCTTCACAGAGTGTACCCTGTACTTTGCCTGTTAATCAGTGATCTTGTGGAGATTTTACAGATTACAGCGACTAACCCTGAAATGAGGATCTCTCACAGCAAACAGCTGGAAATCTGATTCATGAGTGTGTACATGAGGGACCTGGTGCTTCTCAGAGATGATCACACTTTGTAAAAGATTGGATGCATACCCACTGTGTAGTGTTGACTTCAAAATATTATTCATTTGCTCTACTGCAGGTAACCCAGAGACAAAACACCTTTGGAGACTTTGCCCAAAAGGGATGAAAGGGTCAAGTTTGATAACTGATTTGTGTTGACATTCAGGCATAATCCATGATAATGTAATCAATATATAGTGTTGTAAAGAAAGATCAACAAACAAGGGGGGGGGGGGTGAGTGCTGGCTTGTGGTTTGTGTATTCTATACAGGTTGTCTTGTAAAATATAGCTGGCATTTATACAACTGTCTCTTTTGTGTAACAGTTTTCTCTTTAACACTGCATTACTAACTACTGGTAAGCTCTAGTCACCTTCATACCCTAGAACAGAATACTGGTGGTGCTTGTAGAAAAAAAAAAAAAAAGAACAAGACAAACCAATCAACCAACCAACAAAAGGCAATTTAGTGTAATTAGTGACAGGCATGGTAATAAAATAATTTTGTAGATGTACAGTATTAGTAACAGCAATATGCACAATTTGGCATTTTATTGCATAGAAAAAAAAAACCAGTAACGATCTGGAACATATACGTTCTTGTTTGTTGATGTGATTATTTACAGTCATTTGGAAGACAAGGGGCAGATGGAGGGGGTCATTTTGTAGTCACTACAATGGAGGAGCTTTTTGCCACAAGGCTGTTTATTCCCATTGGGGTCATTTGCAGGATACATGCTGTCTTAATGTACTGTGGGGTCATCCCCCTTTCACTCAGAATTCTCCTTCATTGGCTCCAAAAGGATGCTGCCCAACAGTTATACACAAGCTGCATGGCACGTTGTTTTGTCATTGCTACTCAATTTATCCCCCCCCCCAACACACGTAGTCCACTTATGATTCACTTCCGTTGTGCTTAGCTCCAAAGACATATTTGATCAGGCGCCTCCTCTGTATAGAGGTCACACATTTTGTTTGTGTGTGTGTTTGTGTGTGTGTGACTTTTTTGTGGGGTGGGGTACAGTTTACCATAATTGTTTCAAGATCTGACGTAGATTTATCAAATGTTGCATTATTCAAGTGCTGTAAAGGAAGAACAACCGCAAAAATAAAAGCTGCTTTGATTTTTTCATTCATCAGTTTGTTTGTGCGGCAGAAAGGTATTTTGTATTGCTGTTCAGGGACTGTTTATCTAGCAATGTTACACTGCATTCTGAATTCAGCCAAAACATGGGTAAAGTAATGTGAAGTGCAAAAAGATAGTTTTGTATACAGTGTAGCTGTCAAAATGCGACTACTGTGTGTTCAAATGTTGGCATGTATTTTTTGTTAATTTGATATTTCTTTTTCTTTTAAAATCGGAGCCTGGATACAATGTTCAGCATGTATTTTTATGCTATGTATCCTAACCTTTAATATTACTTAGATTAGCGTGACTATTAAAGTCTTACTTATGCATTCATATTATTCAGATAATGTAAACCATCATATCCAATAGTTTGTATTTGTATGGGTCAATTGCTACTTATGTGAGCTGTCCCATTAATGTCCTCGGAAATCAGATTGATGTGAGTGTCATTCCCTTGAGCATTTTCACTGGTACATGAATTTTACCAAGTGTATCTTTCGGTCAAGGAGTGTGTTCAGAGATGAATTTAATAGGCTAATGTATGAAATTGATATCCAGTGCAAGGTACAGCTGTAGCTAGCCTTATCACGTGTAATCTGAGCTACAGATTGTTTCTGACCCTTGTGTAAATTTGTGTACATCGACAGAAAGGAGCTGTAGAATGCACCGTGGTTCGCCTGACAATCTGTGTACATGCAACGGCTTCTGTAACAGGTTTTTTCTTCTGATATGTAACATATCACATTGTATAACGTGCATTATATACTGTATAAAAGCAAGATCATTTTGCGGCATGAAATTTTCAAGAATTTCCACTGGCATTCAATGCATAGAAAAAGTGTAGATAAGAACTTTCACATGCATTTTAATTTCTCAAGCCTTAGCTCGCAAAATTCATCAATTTAAAGTGCACACATTGTTTTGCGGATCTAAAGTATACTGTGTAACTGTATAGCCACAGGGCATTTACTTCAAGGCTACAGACTGCCTGGAAAAGACACAATTCATTACAGTAGGTAAGAGAAGCTCACACACAGGTGGGCAATTTAATGTCAGAACAATTCAAGAGGAGACAGGAACTGCTGATGTGGTACAGAAAGTAAAAATTCTGCATGGAGTGTAGATCAGTTGTACCAGTTTCTGAAATCAGGAAATAGTGTGCTATAGCACCTGACTGTTAGAAGCTACAGTATCAGTACTGTGACTGCTACTACATCTGTATGCATTGCCCAAACTACATTGACTATCTGGTTTAACATGTCAGAATATGAACAGGTTTGCTCATTCAAATTAGTGAAATTCTTCCGTCGAGATGTTTTTTTCATTGCAACTGATTGACAAATTGCCCTGCATCGATGTTAAGCACTGAATTGATCAGTGTTAAGTAGCCATGATAAAAAAATCATGGAATCTTTGCTGTCGGGCGAAAGCTCGGTGGTCTAGTGGAGATGACGCCTGTCCGGTGATCAGGAGGTCGTAGGTTCGAATCCTGCTCAAGTATGTATGCCCATGATTTTTTATCATGGCTACTAAATCACTGTTCAATTCAGTGTTTATTTACATCAATGTAGGGCAATTTGTCAATCAGTTGCAAGGTTTGGTTATAATTATATTAAAAAAAAAACAGAAATATATACAATGTAGGTTGTCGATGTATAATGTACTTCAGTAGTGTGCTTGGGTGATTTCTTATATTACTTTTCTTGCTGGTAGATACATGTACAAAATGTACATTAACTACCAGGTAGTCCTATATTTTTTTTTTTGACTGCTTCCAGAGAATGAGAAATACATTTGTACATGTATAACAATGTTAAAGAAAAAAAAATCATATATATACACTGTATAGGCCTATAGGATCATAATACAACATACAGCAAATGTAATGAACAATGAAAACAAATACGAGATGAGGTACTGTACTAAGAATACAAAAGCAAGAATCATCCAGTGCACATGTGTGAAGTTCAGGTACAATGTATGAAACACACTTTTAGTAGACAGTGTAGGCCCAGTGCCGTATATAAAGAGAGTCTGGCCAACTCGGTTTTCGGCTTATGCGTTTTGAATCCTGTGATTGGTCAAAAGTGGTCCCATGATCTTTGTGGAGCCATGTCGTTACCAAAGTGCGCTTATATGCAGTGCCCATTGTTCACTACCCCTCATTTGGTAGGGTTTCATTATTACGTATGAGCGTACACGCTAACCCTGTAACGCGTAATACGCTGGGCAACGACCTGGCGTCCAATTTACGAGTTGGCCAGACTCTCTTTATATACGGCACTTTGTAGGCCTGTACAAACAATAACTCCTCAACTAAACTTCCATGATATAGGCCTACAGTTGTAATGTCAACAAATTTGACATGCTAGTGTAGATACACTATAGCACCTTACAATGTACAAATTGTACGTTGTAGTCTTTTTGCCGAGAAGGACTATTTCATTG